>NC_142578.1:9911666-10217500 GCF_041283825.1 Pyrus communis
TATCGCCAAAGCCCAAAGGGCTGGTGATGTGGGTCAAAACTCTTGGCACAAGCAGGCCCAAAAACAAGGGTGTTGTGCGAATGAACTGAATGGAATCTGAGGCCTGTTAGGGCTTGGTTGGGATCTTCAGGCTACCCTAGCAGCACTGGGTATGGGGATCCGCTGGAGCTGGTTGACGACGCCGCTTAGTGTTCCATGGTCGGTGCAAGCAGTTGGTTCATCGAAGAACCAAATTTGAACAATGGAGGTGGAATCTCAATGTCGGGGGGGGGGGGGAGGGGAAACTGAAAGGATTCGATTGAACCTGATATAAAAAAAAAAAGCCGCGAAATTCTTTTGGAATTTCAAAAAACTGTTAGTGAAAACGATGAGTTTCGTCCAAATCACACAAATGCTAGTTGTGTTTCGTCCGAAAAATTGATAAGGAAAAACTGGGCTTCAGGCCAAAGGTCGGGATAATGGTGCCTTAAACGCACTGTTTCGGTTTTGGGCTTACAACCTTGAGTTTTATGGCTGGGCTAGGTTGGGCTCGCCAAGCCGACGCATACTGCTGGCCTGGTGCTGGGGACGGCGCGGCTCGTGGAAGCCGACAGCTCATCATGCGACGGGGAGGGTTTTCTAACTAAACCCTAATTTGATTTTTTTTTTCTTTTCTTAATTCCAGATTATGGAATTTTAATTCAATACATGCATATTTAATCAAGTAGTTTAATGAATGAACATATATTTGATGCAATTTATGGCAATATCAAATTCACATAATTCAACAATTATGAATATAATGCATACACAATTTATGTAGAATCTAAAATTCAAAAAAAAGTAAAGTTGGGTCATGCATTATGGTGAATACTCATGCTATCAAGGCTGCAAAAATATTGAGATAAAAACAGTTGTTTTGGAAGAACCTAATTGCATGATGATATTGATGAACTGGTTTGGTGCAAAAAACTTCCACGTCAGATTCATAAGCGTAGTTTTAGGAGCGTGCTGATAACGTGTTGTAGCCTATTTTATCTGACAATGGGAAAGGGGCTGGTGGCAAGGAGAGAAAAGAGAGAGATATGTGTTTGTAGAATTGGAGGGGAATGTGAGTGTTATTCCCTCCTATGTAGTGCCTTTATTTATAGTAATAAGAAGGAGAAGAAATCCTTGATCCTCAAGGAATACAAGTCCATATAGGAAAGAATAACTAGAATCAAATATGATCTATGATTTACACAATTACATTTAAACTACGTAAGTTTACAACAATACCCATGATTCTAATAAAAGATGGATTAATTCAATCAAAAGAAAAACGAGACGATACTATTTGATATCTAGCTGCAATAAAATTTCTTAAATTATGAAAATAATCAGTCATCTTAAACAATATTAGTGACATAAAAGGAAATCAATAAATGAGTTCCTTTTATAATAAAAAGTAAACTCTGATATGGAAATTGATTAATCTTAAAATATGGCATGGATATAAATCAAAGAACTGCAATCAAAATTTTAAAACGAATAATGTTTTTATCAAGAATCATTAGTGTCTAGGGATTGAATACTAATTTTTCCAATTGTTAATCACGATGATCAAGTATGCAATGAAAAAAAGAAAGAATATGTTGATCAACAAGTGTAACGAGTGAATACATGTAATAATCAGATTGTAGGACAGCAAGCAAATATCAATTATGTTACACAAATAAGTAGACTGCAATAATCTAAATCACAGTGCACCAAAATTTGGTGAAGTAAAACTCCAACACATGGGGAATCTTCTTGAACACACAACCAGTGAAACAAATCCACTACGAGAAAAATAACTTTACAAGGGTCACCTAAGAGCAGTTTCATTGTAGGAAAGGCCCCCCAGGCTGTTCACTATTTAATCCACCCAGTGAACAGTAATTGCCCTTAATGAATAGTAACAACCTTTTGCATCTCCACTCCTACATTGAATAGCCCTGGTAATAGGTAATAAAATATTATTATTTTTTTTATTTATAAAATAATACAAAATAATTTAATTTGTAATTTCAGATAAGATTTTTAATCGTTCTCGTTGCATCACATGTCATTATCTGAAAAAACAATTATTGGTGATGGATTTCGATACGATTTTTATCCAATGTCGTCGTGCCATGTGTCATTACCTTTTCAAAATTGATGAGGATAGATTTCCGATAAGATTTTTAACTAATCACGCCACGCCACGTGTCATAATCTGTTTACAATCTTTGAGGATAGATTTTGATCAAATTTTAATGAATGACGGCATGCCACATGGCATTATCTACAACCTAATCTTTTCTGAATCCTCCATATAATCCACCATCCATCTTCAGAAATCTCACACCAATTTTCTGAAGATCTCTATCATTATTCATAGTTTCTGCTTCCTTATTCACCAAAATCAAAATCTGTATCATTATCCATAGTTTCTATTTCCTTCTTACAATGTCTTCTTCTTTAAAGATGATGTGGGAAATCGATCAGCAAGAGAAAGAATTGTTTAACCAATCAGAAGGAATGTTCAATCTCCAGGTGGTCCAAAATGAGAGGGAAGAGGATGAGGAGCGTACAAGGAGAGATGACAAAGCAAGAATGGGCAGAGCCTCACATTCTCGTTGAGTCATCCAAGCTGTGGGTTAGATCTGCAGGCCCAGCTGTTCCAGAAACCTTGATAGAAAGAGGCAACGACAAGGTATGGAACTCTTGGACGATTATTTTGTCCGTAATAATGCATTCCCTGACACGTACTTTAGACATTATTGTAGAATAGAACGACATTTGTTCAACAAAATTGTGATTGCTGTTTGCAACGATGATTCTTACTTTGTGCAAAAAAAGAATGCTTTTGGTGCTATGGGTCTTCTTTCTGAGCAGAAAATTATTACTGCCTTGCGGATGCTTGCATATGGAGCATCTGCAAACCAAGTGGATGAGATAGCGAGGTTGGGGAAATCAACCATTCTTGAGTCCCTTATGAGGTTTTGTTGAGCAATCGAATCTATCTACACCGCAGAGTACCTCCGTAAACCTACTGACATGGACTTGTAAACGCTTCTGAAGAAGGGCGAGATACGATGTTTTCTTGGGATGATTGGAAACATCTTCAATAAGCGTCCAATTCGTACCTGCATCAGTAGTCATTTTGTTGGAAAAAAATTGGATTGAAACCTTGAGAGAAAGATAGGAATGTGGTTGAAAGTAGTTGCAAAAATATGAAATTGTAGTGTAAGGTAGAAGATAATGAGAAGGTATTTATAGAAAAGTAAAATCATTTGTTTTTAATTTTTCAATTTTTTTTTAAATTTTTTTAAATTTTTTACATTGAAAAAAAAAATTTATTCACATAATTAATCTTTGTCGTTGAATTAAAAAAATTGAATTTTAACACTCCAAATTGTGCTACATGGCACAACAGTAATATTTTAGAAATTTAAACTATTTTTTCTTTTTTTTTTAATTTATAAAGCTGAATAACGTGTACCGTTGATCTCAAATCCAACAGCTAAAATTAATGACAGTTTGAAATATTTTTTTATCGTTGAAAATCCACGTGTCATCCAGCGGTAACATTGCACCTTGCGCCGCAGGCCCCAGCATCTAAAACTTGTCAGGGACGCGCCCCCACGCGCGCTTATAATGCACACGCCTGACTAAAAAAATATTAAAACTGGATTGGCGTCGCCCTGACACCAACGTTGCGTCATACCTACCTCGGGCTCTCTGGCCAACGATTCTTGCAGGGCCTGTTGCTTGAGCCCGCTCGTGCACCATAGCTAGAATACATTGGATGGTGTTGCTCGGGCTATTGTCCATTCTTTTGGGGCCTGTTACTGGGGCCACTCCACACGGTGGAGTTGCTCTAATAGACTTGCACAAACACCATGACGCAACTTAAGCCTAACACCCAAGAACACCCTCCAAGACTCTACAAGTTGCTACATCGTCTTTCTCCACTATGAAAATCTTGCACACAATCTTAAGATATGGGATTGTGATGAAACATTAGAAAGATTTGAAACACGGAGCAAATCGTTTAGGAACATAATATGCATATGAACTTACTCAGAAATTGTTTAACACATTCAAAGTATTTTCTTACCACAACATATGAGAGTTCTCTCAATATTTATGATCTATGCTCTCTATTTAGTCTAATAGGGATGGCTAATATAATTATATAAAATAACTTAATTAGCTTAATTCAAATAAGACATAATTACTTTGCAGATACCATAGGATTGAAACGACACTTCAATCCTATACATGCAGAAAAACACTTGTATGCATCAAGCTACCCAAGAATGCAAGTGGTATCTAAGTTTCACTTATCGTCCCAAACTTAGCTTGTAATTTAGTTATCATAGAACAACAATCATTGGTTGGGCTTGACACTATTTGTCAAACAAACATACTTTACTCGACGGAATATAAACGTTCTTCGAGCAAATATGGTCAACATTTTGGTTCCTTCAGACGCCTTATCCGCCGAATGCCATTCGGTAAGAAAAGGGTTCTTCGTTGAATAAAGTGTTCGCATTAAGGGAAAACTTTTCTACGTAATATGGCATCTTTTGCATGACGAACAATTCAAGGTTCGTGACGCAAAAGTAAAACTTATGATTTATGGTTTAGGGTTTAGGATTGATGTTTTGTTGGAAAAAATATACTATTTCATCGGCCAAAGGTGTGACATCCCGTCCCGGGATTATTAAAACGCACGTGTGAAATTACATTATTGCCCCTAGTTCGTTTCTATCACGTTTTTGGTTGTTTGTGTGGTGTGTCATGTGTTGGACCACACACACACACACACACTGTCACACTCTCCCTCTCCCTCTGTCCCTGTCCTGTGTCTCTCTCTCCCTTTCTTCCTCTTCTTCCTTCGACGTACGGACAAACATCAAAACCACCCAAAACCTCACAGATCGAAGAAACTAAGGGTACCATTGGACTTGTGAGGTCAAGGCGAGCACAGCCATACCATTTTCAGGTAAGGAAACTTCCATTTTCACGTCGATTCGAAGTGGTCCGAATTGTGTACTGTTCATGCAAGATTAATTTGGTGAGTTTTTGGACTTTTGAAGGTTGTAGTTGTGTTGGTGAGGTCCCAAGGAGCTTGGGAGTGCATCGTTGGACAGTTTTGGACGTTGGAACCAAGAACTGTAAGTTTGGCCGATTGTTCATGCTTTTGAAAAGTTTATTCCAGTTGTTTTTAGGCTCTAAAACTAGTCCAACGTGGTAGATGAGGTTTAGGGCTTCATTTTGGTATAAAATACGTGAAAAATGGACGAAAAACGAAGGAGAATAGTGAGTTTAAAGTTTTCCCAGTTTTCCGGCCAGTTTCCGGTGACCGGAGTCCGGCGAGGGTGGTCGGAGAAGAAGCAGGAATATTCCGTTAAGTTTAACGGAATATTCCTGACGGCAGGGGTTAAGTCTAACGGAATATTCCGTCAGTTTAACGGAATATTCCTGACGGCGTCTGTTGACACCGTCAGTGTGCCTGGCACGTGGCCGTGCGTGGGGGCGCGTGGGTCCGTGCCTGTTCCGGCGCGTGGGGGCGCGTGCGGGGTCCAAAAATTATTTTAAAAATATGGTTGTGATCCTGAGGTTGTGTAGAGCACGTTGGTATATTCATTTGTCCATTTTGAGCAATGTATGAGAAGTTATTACGAGAACTGGGTTATGTGCTTTAAAGTTAACGTTTTTATAGTTGTTTCGCATTTAGGTGACACGTACCCCGAGGACGAGCGTGGTCACGCGAGGCAGGGAGGTTACGACCCTTCCACGTATCAGTGAGTGGGCTTTTGTTTTCCGTATATACCTATATACATTTATATTCCCAGAAATTGATTTAAAAAGGGTTATTTGCCTTATGCCATGCATGTTATTATTATCACTTATGCATCATTGCACGCATTAGTAGTGGCATACATATATATACATATTGGGTGCTGAGGACGCACAGGTAAGTGCCAGGTATGTGGTATTCATAATTACTTTCAGCAGTAGTTTGAGAGACTTAGAGAGCTCATAACCTGCACCCCCGGTGTTAGTGCTCCCGCCCAGAGTAGGGCATAGTCCTTCACGTGATGTTCACCTCCCGCACCACACGCTCAGCTTGGATCCAAGTTAGGTGCATAGGCCTGTCGTACAGACCACATTAGATGGTTCCGACTCGTAGGTGACTCGCGATTATTCGCACAGTCTTCACGTGATCGTAGCACTAGAGCGTATATATATGTTACACCCAGGCCTGTCGTACAGACCACCTTGTGTGGTTCCGACTCGTGGGCAGGTTCAGTTATTGAGTTTGAGACTTGAGCTCTATATGCAGCCGTACAGGTCACGTTAGGTGACTCCGGCTGCCAGATGTTATGCTATTGATGTGATTTATACCTGGGCACTTGCATTCATTATGAGGTTCTGACATGGCATATCTTGAGCATGATTGGCATACCCTGAAGCATGTTTGGCCTGTTTATACATACGTATATATGTTATTTTCTGGGAAGTATACAGGTTTTACGGCGAGGGGTTAGAATGTATTTTGTTAAATGGTTTTCAAAGAGCTTTGTTTTTGCCCACTTACGCTTTTGTTTTGCGCCCCTCCAGGTTCTAGTTGCTTAGCCGTTGCGGTGGTTTCCCTTGAGGACTTTCCGGTGTTGTGACAGACACTCCACATTGTAGGATCGCCTTCGGGCGTACTACTGTTGTTGTTTTATTTGGGCTACTATAAACCTACTCTGAAATTGTATCTCACTTGCTAGCACTTATTCTAGTACTTTGTATGCTAGTTTTTAATTATTCGAACTTTTATATTACTACTTTATTAGCTTCCGCACGTGCACATGGCTACGTCACCTTTGTGTGACGGCCAGCACGCTCCGATCTCGGTCGGGGTGTGTCAGTTTGGTATCAGAGCCTAGGTTTGGCAGTCCTGTGTCTGTGTGAGTATTCTAATGGTTTTGGTGTCTTCTGTCAGAACTATGCCGCCTCGTCGGGAACCCCGTCGCTCTTCCGAGCCTAGTTTCCCCGATATTACTCAGTTGGGGGAAGCTTTTGCTACAGCCCTTCAGGCAGTGATGCGCCCTCCCCAGAGGACTCCTCTGGAGACCATGTATAATCTGAAGTTGGATAAGTTTAAGGGCAGTGAGGGGCACGAGGGCGCAGAGCGCTGGCTAGAACACTTAGAGAAGACTTTCTGCGTGCTGCATAATCAGGGGAACTTGCCTGTGGAGAGGTGGGTCGAGACGACCTCGTGGTTTCTGGATACGGAGTCGGCAACTTGGTGGGAGCAGGAGCTTCGTAGGTTGACTCCGGATCAGAGGATTGATTGGAATGTTTTTACTGAGTTGTTTAGGAGAAGGTATGTGCCCCCTGAGTACATTGACCGAAAGAAGCAGGAGTTTACCGAACTGAAACAGCGGAAGATGTCAGCGAATGAGTACTACCGGAAGTTTACAGACTTGTCTCGTTATCACCCCGATGTCGCTGGTAATCCGGCGGAGATGCTCCGTCTTTTCCGTTTAGGCACCAGGAAGAAGTGGCGTTCTATGGCGTCTACTGTCCACAGCGAGACTTACAGGGACTTCTATGAGATACTACTAAGGATCGAGGATTCTGAGAATATGTCGAGCGACACTGATGAAGAGAAGGACAGCAACCAGAAGAAAGATGACAAAGGAAAAGGTCAGGCATCGCTCGGGCCCCGTCAGACTCAGAACTTCAAGAGGGGTGGTGCTAGCTCGAGTTCTTCGAGTGATGGCTTCAGTGCCACTGGACAGGGCCGTGGGGGTAGATTTTCTGGTGGCGCTAGAGGCCAGCGGCAGGGCGATGGTGGGCGAGGCAGAGCCCCAGTTTGCCGTAGGTGTAGCAACCGGCATTTCGGCGAGTGTAGACGTGGTAGCAACGGGTGCTTCACATGTGGGCAGGTGGGACATAGAGCGGCGAATTGTCCCCAGGGTCAGCAGCAGCAGAAACCACAGCAGACCTTTATGCCGCCACCTGCACCACTTCAGCAGATCCAGGGTCCTAGTAGTTACGGTCAGACGGGTCGAGGTGGTGCTTACCACTATCAGGGTGATGCTGTCCCTTATGCTCCGGGGCAGTATCAGTACCTTTATGATCCTTATTCCCAGGGTGGCTATCCCGAGTATTCAGGCGGCTATATGCCATATCCTCCAGCTCCAGCGGGTGGTTCTCAATGGTACCAGGGAGGACAATATCAGCAGGGTGAGATTGCCACTAGCAGTGCAGGATCTTCGAGACAGTCGGGTCAGCCCAGTCAGGGGCGTGGTGCTCAGGGATGCGGCGTTCAGGCGAGCAGAGGCCGCGGCGGGCGTCAGCAGGGACTGGGGCGTCTTCACAATATTTCTCTGCAGGACGCTCAGAACAACCCGGACTTGATTATGGGTACGTTGAACATTCTTGGTTGTTTCGCTAGAGTCTTAATTGATTGTGGAGCTACACATTCCGTAATTTCTCATACATTTTCTCAAGTGACGCAACCTCGCCCCACACCTCTAGGGTATGATTTAGAGTTTGTTATGCCTAGAGGAGAGAGTTGTGTTGTAGATTGTGTGTACCCAGGATGTCCAGTGATCGTAGAGGGTGTTGCTCTGTCAGCCGATCTTATCCCGTTAGATATTGTGGACTTTGATGTGATTCTGGGCACGGATTGGTTGCACTTCTATCGTGCCAACATTGACTGTTACGGGAAAGTAGTTACATTTCATCGACCTGGACTACCTGTGGTTACTTTTGTGGGTGAGCAGAGTGGGGTGAGACACGGCGTTATCTCAGCTATGCGAGCGAAAAAGTTACTGTCTAAAGGGTGTCAGGGGTATCTGGCTCATGTGGTGTTAGATGAGGCCGCTCCGGGTAGAGTTGAGGATGTGAGAGTGGTCAGACACTTCCCTGATGTATTTCCCAAGGATTTACTTGGTTTACCCCCAGATCGAGACGTGGAGTTCACCATTGAGTTGCTTCCAGGTACAAATCCCATTTCTTTAACTCCTTATCGTATGGCTCCCGCGGAGTTAAGGGAATTGAAGGTTCAATTGCAGGAGTTAGTAGATAAGGGATTTATCCAGCCTAGTACTTCGCCTTGGGGCGCTCCAGTGCTGTTTGTGAGGAAGAAGGATGGAACTTTGAGGCTGTGCATCGACTACAGGCAATTGAATCGGGTGACGATTAAAAACCGTTATCCATTGCCTCGTATCGATGATTTGTTCGATCAGCTGAGAGGTGCTTGTGTGTTTTCTAAGATAGACTTGAGGTCTGGGTACTATCAGCTGAAGATCAGTAGGGATGATGTCCCTAAGACGACATTCAGAACTCGTTACGGTCATTACGAGTTTCTGATTATGCCATTTGGGTTGACGAATGCACCAGCAGCCTTCATGGATTTAATGAACCGGGTATTCCAGCCTTACTTGGATAGATTTGTCATTGTCTTCATTGACGATATTCTGGTGTATTCAAAGTCGAAATCGGAGCATGTTCGACATCTTACTTTGGTGTTGAAGAGGTTGAGGGAACACCAATTGTATGCTAAGTTTAGCAAGTGCCAGTTCTGGTTAGACCAAGTTGCGTTTTTGGGGCACGTCATTTCTACTCAGGGTATTTTGGTTGACCCTCAGAAGGTTGCAGCGGTAGAGAGTTGGGAGCAACCACGAACCGTCACTGAGGTGAGAAGTTTCCTTGGTTTGGCGGGGTATTATCGGAGATTCGTTAAGGATTTTTCGGTGATTGCCTTGCCACTGACGAGATTAACGAGGAAGGATGTTAAATTTGAGTGGGATGATAGGTGTGAGCAGAGTTTTCAGCAGTTGAAGCATTGTCTCACTCATGCACCTGTTTTGGCACTCCCAGACGATAGTGGTGATTTCGAGGTTTATAGTGATGCTTCCTTGAATGGTCTGGGATGTGTATTGATGCAGCATGGTAGGGTGATTGCTTATGCTTCCCGGCAGTTGAAACCTCATGAGATGAATTACCCTACACATGATTTGGAGTTGGTTGCTATCATTTTTGCGTTGAAGTTGTGGAGACACTATCTTTACGGAGAGAAGTGCAGGATCTTTACAGATCACAAGAGTCTCCAATATCTTTTTACTCAGAAGGAGCTTAATCTTCGTCAGCGGAGGTGGTTGGAGTTGCTCAGCGATTACGATTGCACGATTGATTATCATCCTGGTCGTGCGAACGTAGTGGCTGATGCACTTAGCAGGAAGTCTCAAGGTCGCATTAATGCGTTGTACGCTAGTCGTATTCCTCTATTGGCGGACTTGCGTGCTACGGGAGTAAGGTTAGAAGCGGAAGACCGAGATGTGGCTTTACTTGCTAATTTTCAAGTTAGGCCGATACTTGTTGATCGGGTGCTTGAGGTTCAGGTAGCTGATCAGGAGACTCAAGAACTTATTCAAGCTAGAGAGCAAGGAAGGAGGCGAGACCTCAGAGTTCGCGATTCTGATGGCATGTTGATGCTAGAGGGTAGAATGTTCGTGCCTAATAGTGTGGAGTTGAAGAAAGAAATTCTCGATGAAGCACATATCTCGGCTTATGCCATGCATCCAGGAGCTACTAAAATGTATCATACCATTCGACCGTTTTATTATTGGCCGGGTATGAAGAGGGAGATAGCCGAGTATGTGAGCAGGTGTGCTGTTTGTCAGCAAGTTAAAGCAGAAAGAAAGAAGCCGTTTGGGTTGTTGCAGCCGCTTCCCATTCCAGAGTGGAAATGGGAAAATATCACCATGGATTTTGTGTATAAGTTGCCGCGTACACAAAATGGCTTTGACAGCATTTGGGTGATCGTTGATCGACTCACTAAGTCGGCTCATTTTATTCCAGTGAGAGAGAAGTTTTCTTTGAGCCGTTTAGCGGAGTTGTTTATCTCGAAGGTTGTGAAGTACCATGGTGTCCCTGTGAGTATTGTCTCGGATCGTGATCCACGTTTCACATCTAAGTTTTGGGTGGCTTTTCAGGAAGCTTTGGGCACGAGATTACTTTACAGTACGGCGTATCATCCACAGACAGACGGACAGTCAGAGAGAACTATCCAAGGATATGCTGCGAGCTTCGGTGTTGCAGTTTGGTGATGCCTGGCACCAGCGGTTAGATTTGATGGAATTTGCTTACAACAACAGTTTTCATTCGAGCATTGGCATGGCGCCATTTGAGGCCTTGTATGGCAGAGCTTGTCGCACACCGTTGTGTTGGTCAGAGGTTGGCGAGAGAGTCTTAGTAGGTCCAGAGATTGTTGAGGAGACTACTCAGAACGTTCAGGTGATCAAGTCTAACCTGAAAGCAGCTCAGGACAGGCAGAAGAGTCTAGCGGATCGGCATGCTACGGACAGAACATATGAGGTCGGAGATTGGGTATTTTTGAAGCTTTCACCGTGGAGAGGTGTTGTACGGTTCGGAAAGAAGGGGAAGTTGAGTCCCAGGTACATCGGACCATACGTGGTCACAGAACGAGTTGGTGAGGTAGCTTACAGGTTGGAGTTGCCTCCGGAGTTGGCTAGAGTGCATAATGTTTTTCACGTGTCTACGCTCCGACACTATGTTGCTGATCCATCTCATGTGATACCTCCTCAACCACTTGAGATTAATCCAGATTTGACGTAGGACGAGGAGCCAGTGACGATACTAGACTGGAAGGAGAAGGTTCTGAGGAACAAGACGGTAAACTTAGTGAAAGTTTTGTGGAGAAACCATTCAATCGAAGAAGCTACGTGGGAGACAGAAGATCGGATGAGGGATTTGTATCCTCGACTGTTCTTTGACCACTAGGGGTTATATTTTGTTGTTTTGAATTTCGGGACGAAATTCTTTTAAGTGGGAAGGTTGTGACATCACGTCCCGGGATTATTAAAACGCACGTGTGAAATTACATTATTGCCCCTAGTTCGTTTCTATCACGTTTTTGGTTGTTTGTGTGGTGTGTCATGTGTTGAACCACACACACACACACACACTGTCACACTCTCCCTCTCCCTCTGTCCCTGTCTTGTGTCTCTCTCTCCCTTTCTTCCTCTTCTTTCTTCGACGTACGGACAAACATCAAAACCACCCAAAACCTCACAGATCGAAGAAACTAAGGGTACCATTGGACTTGTGAGGTCAAGGCGAGCACAGCCATACCATTTTCAGGTAAGGAAACTTCCATTTTCACGTCGATTCGAAGTGGTCCGAATTGTGTACTGTTTATGCAAGATTAATTTGGTGAGTTTTTGGACTTTTGAAGGTTGTAGTTGTGTTGGTGAGGTCCCAAGGAGCTTGGGAGTGCATCGTTGGACAGTTTTGGACGTTGGAACCAAGAACTGTAAGTTTGGCCGATTTTTCATGCTTTTGAAAAGTTTATTCCAGTTGTTTTTAGGCTCTAAAACTAGTCCAACGTGGTAGATGAGGTTTAGGGCTTCATTTTGGTATAAAATACGTGAAAAATGGACGAAAAACGAAGGAGAATAGTGAGTTTAAAGTTTTCCCGGTTTTCCGGCCAGTTTCCGGTGACCGGAGTCCGGCGAGGGTGGTCGGAGAAGAAGCAGGAATATTCCGTTAAGTTTAACGGAATATTCCTGACGGCAGGGGTTAAGTCTAACGGAATATTCCTGACGGCGTCTGTTGACACCGTCAGTGTGCCTGGCACGTGGCCGCGCGTGGGGGCGCGTGGGTCCGTGCCTGTTCCGGCGCGTGGGGGCGCGTGCGGGGTCCAAAAATTATTTTAAAAATATGGTTGTGATCCTGAGGTTGTGTAGAGCACGTTGGTATATTCATTTGTCCATTTTGAGCAATGTATGAGAAGTTATTACGAGAACTGGGTTATGTGCTTTAAAGTTAACGTTTTTATAGTTGTTTCGCATTTAGGTGACACGTACCCCGAGGACGAGCGTGGTCACGCGAGGCAGGGAGGTTACGACCCTTCCACGTATCAGTGAGTGGGCTTTTGTTTTCCGTATATACCTATATACATTTATATTCCCAGAAATTGATTTAAAAAGGGTTATTTGCCTTATGCCATGCATGTTATTATTATCGCTTATGCATCATTGCACGCATTAGTAGTGGCATACATATATATACATATTGGGTGCTGAGGACGCACAGGTAAGTGACAGGTATGTGGTATTCATAATTACTTTCAGCAGTAGTTTGAGAGACTTAGAGAGCTCATAACCTGCACCCCCGGTGTTAGTGCTCCCGCCTAGAGTAGGGCATAGTCCTTCACGTGATGTTCACCTCCCGCACCACACGCTCAGCTTGGATCCAAGTTAGGTGCATAGACCTGTCGTACAGACCACATTAGGTGGTTCCGACTCGTAGGTGACTCGCGATTATTCGCACAGTCTTCACGTGATCGTAGCACTAGAGCGTATATATATGTTACACCCAGGCCTGTCGTACAGACCACCTTGTGTGGTTCCGACTCGTGGGCAGGTTCAGTTATTGAGTTTGAGACTTGAGCTCTATATGCAGCCGTACAGGTCACGTTAGGTGACTCCGGCTGCCAGATGTTATGCTATTGATGTGATTTATACCTGGGCACTTGCATTCATTATGAGGTTCTGACATGGCATATCTTGAGCATGATTGGCATACCCTGAAGCATGTTTGGCCTGTTTATACATACGTATATATGTTATTTTCTGGGAAGTATACAGGTTTTACGGCGAGGGGTTAGAATGTATTTTGTTAAATGGTTTTCAAAGAGCTTTGTTTTTGCCCACTCACGCTTTTGTTTTGCGCCCCTCCAGGTTCTAGTTGCTTAGCCGTTGCGGTGGTTTCCCTTGAGGGCTTTCCGGTGTTCTGACAGACACTCCACATTGTAGGATCGCCTTCGGGCGTACTACTGTTGTTGTTTTATTTGGGCTGCTATAAACCTGCTCTGAAATTGTATCTCACTTGCTAGCACTTATTCTAGTACTTTGTATGCTAGTTTTTAATTATTCGAACTTTTATATTACTACTTTATTAGCTTCCGCACGTGCACATGGCTACGTCACCTTTGTGTGACGGCCAGCACGCTCCGATCTCGGTCGGGGTGTGTCAAAAGGTGAGGGCCAATTTGGCATATTCAATTCCTTTGATACATTTTGTAGTCTGCAAAATTAATTCAACAATTCAACCATCAAACTTGTTTATATATACTGAGGTCGCATACATAAAAAATCATTAAAAAAAATTTAGGGTTAGGTATTGATGAAATCCTTCAATAGTTAAAAAACATAAAATCAAGATTTAACGGTGATTTCAGCTCCAATTTTGATGATTTTTTACTACTATAGTCCTTGACCCTAGAAGAATAAAATGAATGAACTCGATCATAAATTTAAAATATTTACACTACTAGTTACCACAAAAAGCTTACATTCTACTTAATGAAAGTATAGAATAAACTCTAAGTTTTTGTTGAATCTATTGTTTTGACGAAATGCACAGTCTACTAAACTAATTTCTTCGTTCCAACCATCAAATTTATTTGCATATACTTCGAGATCGTATACGCCAAAAATCTCCAAAAAGAAAATTTTGAGGATTAGGTAACTGGCCAAAATTCTTCGATCGTTAAAAATGGAAAATCACGATTCAATGGTAATTTAAGCTCTGATTTTGATGATTTTTTACAACGACAATCCTCGACCCTAGAAGAATATAATGAACGAACCCCGATCATAAATTCAAAACATTTACACTAGTGGTTACCACAAAACCTTACATTTTATTTAATGGAAGTATAGAATAAGCTCGTAGTGTTTGTTAAATCTATTGTTTTGAAGGGATACACAATCTACGAAACTAATTCAATGATCCAACCGTCAAACTTGTTTGTATATGCTCCGAGATTGTATACGCCAAAAATCACCAAAACCAAAATATATAGAATTAGGTAACGGGACAAAATCCTTCAATGGTTAGAATTGGAAATCACGAGTTAACTGTAATTTCATCTTCGATTTTGATGATTTTTTACAACTGCAGTCCTCGACTCAAGATGAATACAAACAATGAACATGATCATAAGTTTAAAATATTTACACTAGTGATTATTACAAAATCTTAGGTTCCACTTAATGGAAGTATAGAATAAACTCTAAGTATTTGTTAAATCTATTGTTTTGACGAGATACGCAGTCTATTAAACTAATTTGAACGATCAAATGTCGAACTTATTGGTATAAACTCCGAGATCACAAAGGTTAAGAATCACCAAACACAAACTTTCAGGATTTGGTAGTAGGACGAAATCTTTCAACGGTTAGAAACAAAAAAATCATGATTTAATGGTGATTTCAACTACGATTTTGATAATTTTTTTAAGGACGCTAACTGAGAGTAAAATCACAGATTAAAGGGACATGATCATCAAATTAGATGATCTTTTAATAGATTGAAATTAAATAAAAATTAATAAATTTTAGAGTTGCCCGACAAATAGGTGTAGGTTGTGGAGCAAAAGTACATATATTCGTTGGTTCATAGTATTATTTTTGTCAAGCAAACGTATAAATTTCTCCCTCCCCACATTTTTTTTCAAAAAATAAAATTTTCCACCAGGTTAAAAAGGTTGCCCTATAAAGTTCGTCAAGCAAACTTTGTTTCCTACCAATTTTTTCGTCAAAAATTAAACTGGGCTCACATGTTTAATTGACCTTTGCCCACCGAAATTTTAGGGTTTTGAACATCGGTCATTTTTTAAACCTTTGCTAGATGAACCATTCTGTCGGGCAAAGGTCTGATATGGTATAACATCGAGATTCTTTTCTTCTTCGTCCTCGTACTGTGCTGAAGTCTCTATACTCTCTCTATGCTCTCTCTTTCACTCCCTCTCTAGTCTCTCTGTACTCTCTCTACTAGAATCCATCTCGGACCTCCACCATCCTTCCTCCATCGCGAAGAACCTTTCGCTTTCTCTCCTTCCTTCCTTTCTCCGGCAACTATATGTCATCTTTCTTTTGTTTCAGATTTTAATATTTGGAGGAGAATTTATAGGATTTGTGAACTTAGGATTGTGAAATTTTGGAATTTGTGAAATTGTAGGATTGTAGGATTTGTGAAACCTATAGAAAAACAGGGCAATTAGTAAAAATTGTAGGAAAATAGGGAAATTTGTAAAACTTGTAGAAACATGTTGTAAAATAGGGAAATTTGTAAAAATATTGTACATACTTGTGAAAATAGGAAATATGTGGAAATTTTTGGGAAAATATAGAAATTTTTAAACATTTAGGAAATTTGTAGGAAATAGAGAATATTTGTCAAAATTGTGGAACTTTGTGAAATTTGTAGGAATATAGGGAGATTTGTAAAAGTTGTAGAAATTTGTTGGAAAATAGGAAAATTTGTAGAAAAAGTAGAAATTTGTGAAAATTATAAGATACTTGTAAAAGTTGTAGAAATTTGTTAGAAAATAGGTAAATTTGTTGAAAATGTAGAAATTTGTGAAAATTATAAAAAATTTGGGAAAATTGTAGGAACATATGACACACCCCGACCCAGAAAGTCCACTTGGACCCTGAATCGAGCTGTGCTGGCCGACACCTGGAAGGTGACGAAGCCATAAAATGTGATAGTGTATAAAAAGTGAATAAATTTGAATCTAAAAGTGTCTAAGTACCAGAGTGCGCTATGAGTGGGAGCGAACCCATTTCACATGCGATGTTAGAGCATAAGTAAGGTACAGTAGTGTGGGTAAGAATCATACCCTCAGAAATATCCATTAATACTAAGATTCACCACAGATTCTTGTCGATACAAACTCAGCAGCTAAAACCTGGAGGGCACCAAACAGAAGGTGTGAGTAAGCAATAAAACCAAGCTTCCCAAAGTTACTACCTCTCTAAAAGTAATGCGCTAAATGTAAAACCCGTATCGTTTTCCATAAGACAGTACAACATATATACATATATCCAAACCATACTTAGAAATGACCAAAACCACGGTTTGCCATCAAATCCACCATACATTAATAAGTAGGCCAAATGAACTAAATCAATACAAAGTAATATATCAGTCAGAGTCATCCAAAATGACATGTACAACTTATCCGTATCTCATCAATCATGGCTAGCATATAAGTCGGAGTCACCTATAGTGACCTGTACGACTTATCCATATCTCATCAATCCTGGCTAGCATATAAGTCGGAGTCACCTATAGTGACCTGTACAACTTATCCATATCTCATCAATCCTGGCTAGCATATAAGCCGGAGTCACCTATAGTGACCTGTACGACTTATCCATATCTCATCAATCCTGGCTAGCATATAAGTCGGAGTCACCTATAGTGACCTGTACGACTTATCTATATCTCATCAATCCTGGCTAGCATATAGCTCAATAAGTATACCTGCACACGAGTCGGAACCACCTAAAGTGGTCTGTACGACAGGACTGGGTGTAAATAAATACGCTCGAGTGCTACGATCACGTGAAGACTGGGCGAATAATCGCGGGTCACCTACGAGTCGGAACCACCTAAGGTGGTCTGTACGACAGGACTGTGCACCTACCTTGGATCCAAGGTGAGCATAAGGTGCGGGAGGTGAACATCACGTGAAGGACTGTGCCCTGGCCACGGGCGGGAGCACTAACACCGGGGTGCAGGTTTATGAGCTCTCAATGCATCTCAATATAACATGTGCAACTCATGGCAACAAGTACGACAGTATCGAAGTTGCCTAACTCATAACTGTAGTCATGCTATAACGTAATCGATTCAACTAGTACCATAAACTCACCTGAACTTACCTGGGTGTCCTGAGTTCACCTTTGCACTTGAAAGCATTCCCAATAATTATATGCAAGTAATATACATATGGATATATCATGATGCAATCTACTACTCAACCATGTCGTAGCATTTTCAATTATAAACAATATGGTGTGAAGTGTACAATCAGTAACGCCCTACTCCCAAACTACTTATTTTCAGGGATAATTATCCATGACAACCCAATTAACTCTAATTTAACTAACTAATTCACAAAACTAAAACTTGTCTTTACCAATTTCCTTCGCATTACTCAATTTCCCAAGCAAGGCTTTTGTCTCAAATATTTTATGGCTGCATCTAACGTCTCGTTAGACTGCCTACGTACCCTAAATAGGGATCAAGCCATTCGTAGTTCATATAGGTACTTCAAGCATTCACAATAATTATATGAAGGTAATATACCTAATCAATTTAAAAGTATCGATAGAACTCTCAATAATATGCACAATAAAAAGGAAAAGATCCACTCACCTGGAGTCCACGATATACTTCTCTAGCACGCGCATCGAGGCGTCCTGAATGATCGGTCCCTGTAACCAATTATCAAATCACATCTCAGAACTCTTATCCGTAGAATACGCAATTCACATAAAACACAACCTCAACGACATTCTGAAATAGTTTGATACCCATTGACCACAAGTCAACCGCCGATTACAGATCGACGGTAGGGTTTACAACCCTGTATAACTTGACCCGGAAGATCCGCATATCAGATTTTCAATCCACAACTCCCAACGATCCACAATATGTTTCTAGAATAACATATTAAAATTTTATTACGATCCAACGGTCAGATCTCCGCCAATTGCCTAAAACAAGTGGCCGTGAACATTTATTTTACTAACTTACAAATCCAATTCAGGAAGATCCGTAAGTCAGATTCCCGATCCGTAAATTCCTATGATCTTTAAATATTACGTATTATAATGTATCCAATTTTGGTGACGATCCAACGGTCGGATCATCGATTCACATTTTTATCAAGTAACGTATCATAACGAATTTAGGTTCCAACGATCAACCTACGTCATTCAAATGACAAAACTGAATTCAAAACATTCGACATAGCCTAAAAATAGCATTGGCGGCTCACTGGCCACGCGCCGCCGTGGGTGGCGGTCGGCCGCCCCGACTCGCCGGAAAATCCAACTATTTCCAAAAATTCTCAAACTTCACAGAAATGAAGATATCAGTGAGTGGAGCAACTTTCATACCTGCCACGAAGTCCAATGGACGGAAGATGGTCAATTTTGCCCACGAAGCCGGCGGGTGCCAAAAACTTCCCGACGTCGATTCGTCGTCTACGGTGGTCCAACGGGGTCAAGGTTGGTTGGGTTTTGCTCCTGGGATGATGGGCTACAAAGCCCAAGTGGTGGCATCGGCCATTGCTTTGCCGATTTGCCGGAAAATCGAGAAGGGTGGCCGGAGCACCATTGATTTTCGTCAACTTTCGTGGCCTCAAACTTTCACATCCCATGGTTAATCAAGGTGGTTCTTGGGTGGGTTTTGTAGAGGGGAATGAGAGCTTCAAGATGGTGGTGGTGGCATCGAAAAACTCCACTGGAGTTGGCCGGAATCGGCCTTGGAAAATGGGCACCCGCGGTGGGTGCGGGTGGACGAAAACCCATTTCCCTCTTTTTTTTTTTTTTTTTTTTTTTTTTTCTTTTCTCCCTCCATTTCTGATTGGGCTTCCCCCACAAAGTGGGGATTTAATTTAAATAAACATTAACCTTGAATAACCAATTTCGAACGTTCGTAACTATACCGTTATAATCCGGACTCGCAAACGGTTTTCGCCTATAAGTTCGTACCAATGAGTACTACGAGGATATGCTAAAAGAATAAGTCCCACATCTTTCAAGTCGATGGTCAACGGAAGTCAAAGTCCTTGCCTCTAGGGCAATTTCGTAAATTCACGCTTTTAAAATAAAATAAAAACGTAAAATTTGGAACGGGTTGTCACAATCTACCCACCTTAAGAAAATTTCGTCCTCGAAATTTAAAATCATAAGTCCAAAGTAGAATACTCAAAATTAAAGAGATATATGTATGTAAATACATACACGAGGAAGACACAAAGTGATAGCGATTACATAAAAGAGGATGATATTCCGTCATGATTGGAGTGTAGTGACTATTCTTTCATGCCTCCAAATTCCTACTTTCCTTTTCTTTTACATAAACGTGTTCAAAGCGTAACGCACTTCGAAATTTAGCATGTAGTATTTTTGGGTCAAGCCTAAACAACAATTAACGAATTAAATAAGTAAATACAAATATTAACGTAGAATAATCTACTTGTTTATTTGCTTAGCAACCCAACGAATAAGCTATTAATATTACGCTATGCACCCCACAAAACCAACAATTCACTGTTGTCTTGATAAGCAAGTAACAATTCCCGAGGGTGCAATATTACCATCTTGCCCCTCAATGGGAACTACACCTACCAGCCTCGATCGTACTCATTCACTACCTTCTAAGGCAACATCGTCAATAACATAAATTTTCTACATCACAATCTCAATCAAATATTTGTTCGCAATAATCTGTTGTAAATCACAAGCTGCATATACAATATTTGTATTATATTTTGAAGGATACCATACTCCTAAACAGGAATGTAACCGTAGTTATCCATAATTCTAACAAAAGTATGCGTCCATTAAATATGCGTTGTACGTAAAATCTCCATACATCAACCCCAATGATACCATAGTTAACCCAAAATTGTAACCGTGGTTACAAGTGACTAGAATGGAGATAACGATATACTGCAGCCATGCTACTGGTGGGACAAACAAGATGCAACTCGTCCACAAAGGTCTGAGTAACTCATTTCAAACTAATCGTTAATCTAGGGTTAGAAATGCGATACTGAACAACTTCTAATACTCAAAACCTTCATAACGACTTCCAAAGGCTTGGAAGTGAAACATGTAACACGATGAAATATAAATACACCAAGATGATAATCTTGTCAGGTTTCTGTTTGCTGAATTTATATAAAAGTCTAGGAGTAGTTTTCTCAAAAAGTCATCATCCTCTGGACGCAATTAGAAAATTGTAGTTGTCCAGAAAATTTGAACTCTATATCCTTAATATCCTCACAACATTAATCAAAAGCAAGGTCCATCTAGAGCGAGGATTCATTTAAAACACATCAAAGGAAGCCTCGATTTTATCTCTTCCCTACTTCCACTTTTGATCACGTCACAAAGAGAACTTCTAAATCACATCACCCGAAGAGGTTGACTACATCCCACTTCTATCTTAGTGGTCTTCACAAGTGTCTTGTTGTTGAAATTTCAACACCCATTTTAAGGAAATAACTATTGCCAATACTTCAATTTTTAGAGCAAGAAGAATATTGTTTTATACTTAAGTAAACAACCACCAATTGGAGCATCATATAAGCGTATCATTGGTTTAGCATCACGATTAATGAATTTCACATTCTTTACATATACCACATATCTCGAACTGCGCATATAAAAAGATATTTCCTAACTCCATTCATACAAAATGATTAAAATCATTCGAACCATTTCTTGGTAGATTAAAGGTAACTCTATATCGATACTCATACTTCCCAATTAAATAGAAAAGGACAGGCTGGAAGTGTGCGAGAGTAAATACACCATAGTGCACTCATAGATGCCAATTTAATTCTACTATTACTTCTGACAAAACTTAGCTTGTTCCAAAAATAAATGTAATAAAAAGTTCGAAGATCAATGAAGATTTGGACACACTTTTCCACATAAGAGTCACAATCAATATTCCAATGAAATTAGAAATTGTTAATTCTAGGTCATAAGTATGATGGTTCATCTTTAGCGGTTCTACCACCGAGAACATAAGCGTCAACATACTAAGAAAGTCTGAATCCGAATTGACTTATCACATCAATCGACAATCACCATGCATCATTAAAATCTCCCCAGAGAAGTGTCATCTAGCCTTCGAAATAAGGTAATGACTGTTGACTTTAGGTTAATGAATAAGATGGTTCGTTTCAAACGGTTCTAATCGTGAAAAGTAATAGCAATACTCCATCATGTTGCCATACCAACTTAACAATGTGGTGGTATCCGCGGTAAGATTTTTGGGATATGACGCCAAAAGTATACGTCCTCAAATTTACAATATTACTAACCAACTCTACGACACGAACTAAAAGGTCTTCACAGTTTCCTCGACACTCATAACAATCTAACAGTGAGATACCATCCCGCATTTCGATTCTAAAGTCTACCCATGGAAGTGATTGAGAGGTGGTTAGTCAAAGAGTTTTCGTTTACATAGATAAGTGATAGGGTAAAAACAACAATCATGAGTTTACCGTCCTATTGCAAAGCTTATTCCTAAGCTTCCACGATCTTAATTTATTCGGCTTAAGCGAAGTAGTTCATTGATCCTAGGAGGATTTGATGATTGCTTTTCGGATTTCTACAACTCCCAGGATATGACAACTTACATTCGCAAGCCTATTCTCACCCATTTAATAAGTACAACTATGAAAGCAAAAATCTGGAATAACGTTGATTGAAAAAAATCCCAATGCTAGAAAAAGACCTTGCCTAAGATCTACTTTCAAAAAGACTTCATCGACATTCGATCTTCCTCCTAAAGATCCAACATGAACCCAAGTATGCTTGAAGATATTAGTGCTAATAGGGACCGAACAATAATTATCCCTCAGATGATCTTCCACGAAATGTTACTAAGAAATCAAGACCAACTAAGATTTCCAATCTTTAAAGAATCAATACTAACGGCGGTAGGACAATAATAGAATTATTTGGTAATATCTCTGGCGATACATGATAATCAAAACATTTACTTAGGCCGTCAACTCGCCTCACTTTTATACCTTTCCTCCACAAGGAAAATCTTCGTTTTAATTCTAAGGACAACCGCCAAAATGATTTTATAAAATGTCGTGAAGACAACATAATTGTCCAAAACTTAAGAAAAGTTAGAATACTTTTCCATATTCGACGAGGTGGCATCATTTGAACGTCAAACACAAAAACCAAGAGTGCTCACATCACGCGTGTGATGAACACAATACTGCCCAACATATGCTCTGATACCAAACTGACACACCCCGACCCAGAAAGTCCACTTGGACCCTGAATCGAGCTGTGCTGGCCGACACCTAGAAGGTGACGAAGCCATAAAATGTGATAGTGTATAAAAAGTGAATAAATTTGAATCTAAAAGTGTCTAAGTACCAGAGTGCGCTATGAGTGGGAGCGAACCCATTTCACATGCGATGTTAGAGCATAAGTAAGGTACAGTAGTGTGGGTAAGAATCATACCCTCAGAAATATCCATTAATACTAAGATTCACCACAGATTCTTGTCGATACAAACTCAGCAGCTAAAACCTAGAGGGCACCAAACAGAAGGTGTGAGTAAGCAATAAAACCAAGCTTCCCAAAGTTACTACCTCTCTAAAAGTAATGCGCTAAATGTAAAACCCGTATCGTTTTCCATAAGACAGTACAACATATATACATATATCCAAACCATACTCAGAAATGACCAAAACCACGGTTTGCCATCAAATCCACCATACATTAATAAGTAGGCCAAATGAACTAAATCAATACAAAGTAATATATCAGTCAGAGTCATCTAAAATGACATGTACAACTTATCCGTATCTCATCAATCATGGCTAGCATATAAGTCAGAGTCACCTATAGTGACCTGTACGACTTATCCATATCTCATCAATCCTGGCTAGCATATAAGTCAATAAGTATACCTGCACACGAGTCGGAACCACCTAAAGTGGTCTGTACGACAGGACTGGGTGTAAATAAATACGCTCGAGTGCTACGATCACGTGAAGACTGGGCGAATAATCGCGGGTCACCTACGAGTCGGAACCACCTAAGGTGGTCTGTACGACAGGACTGTGCACTTACCTTGGATCCAAGGTGAGCATAAGGTGCGGGAGGTGAACATCACGTGAAGGACTGTGCCCTGGCCACGGGCGGGAGCACTAACACCGGGGTGCAGGTTTATGAGCTCTCAATGCATCTCAATATAACATGTGCAACTCATGGCAACCAGTACGACAGTATCGAAGTTGCCTAACTCATAACTGTAGTCATGCTATAACGTAATCGATTCAACTAGTACCATAAACTCACCTGAACTTACCTGGGTGTCCTGAGTTCACCTTTGCACTTGAAAGCATTCCCAATAATTATATGCAAGTAATATACATATGGATATATCATGATGCAATCTACTACTCAACCATGTCGTAGCATTTTCAATTATAAACAATATGGTGTGAAGTGTACAATCAGTAACGCCCTACTCTCAAACTACTTATTTTCAGGGATAATTATCCATGACAACCCAATTAACTCTAATTTAACTAACTAATTCACAAAACTAAAACTTGTCTTTACCAATTTCCTTCGCATTACTCAATTTCCCAAGCAAGGCTTTTGTCTCAAATATTTTATGGCTGCATCTAACGTCTCGTTAGACTGCCTACGTACCCTAAATAGGGATCAAGCCATTCGTAGTTCATATAGGTACTTCAAGAATTCACAATAATTATATGAAGGTAATATACCTAATCAATTTAAAAGTATCGATAGAACTCTCAATAATATGCACAATAAAAAGGAAAAGATCCACTCACCTGGAGTCCACGATATACTTCTCTAGCACGCGCATCGAGGCGTCCTGAATGATCGGTCCCTGTGACCAATTATCAAATCACATCTCAGAACTCTTATCCGTAGAATACGCAATTCACATAAAACACAACCTCAACGACATTCTGAAATAGTTTGATACCCATTGACCACAAGTCAACCGCCGATCAAAGATCGACGGTAGGGTTTACAACCCTGTATAACTTGACCCGGAAGATCCGCATATCAGATTTTCAATCAACAACTCCCAACGATCCACAATATGTTTCTAGAATAACATATTAAAATTTCATTACGATCCAACGGTCAGATCTCCGCCAATTGCCTAAAACAAGTGGCCGTGAACATTTATTTTACTAACTTACAAATCCAATTCAGGAAGATCCGTAAGTCAGATTCCCGATCCGTAAATTCCTATGATCTTTAAATATTACGTATTATAATGTATCCAATTTTGGTGACGATCCAACGGTCGGATCATCGATTCACATTTTTATCAAGTAACGTATCATAACGAATTTAGGTTCCAACGATCAACCTACGTCATTCAAATGACAAAACTGAATTCAAAACATTCGACATAGCCTAAAAATAGCATTGGCGGCTCACTGGCCACACGCCGCCGCACGCGCCGCCGTGGGTGGCGGTCGGCCAGCCCGACTCGCCGGAAAATCCAACTATTTCCAAAAATTCTCAAACTTCACAGAAATGAAGATCTCAGTGAGTGGAGCAACTTTCATACCTGCCACGAAGTCCAAAAGTGGACGGAAGATGGTCAATTTTGCCCACGAAGCCGGCGGGTGCCTAAAACTTCCCGACGTCGATTCGTCGTCTACGGTGGTCCAACGGGGTCAAGGTTGGTTGGGTTTTGCTCCTGGGATGATGGGCTACAAAGACCAAGTGGTGGCATCGGCCATTTCTTTGCCGATTTGCCGGAAAATCGAGAAGGGTGGCCGGAGCACCATTGATTTTCGTCAACTTTCGTGGCCTCAAACTTTCACATCCCATGGTTAATCAAGGTGGTTCTTGGGTGGGTTTTGTAGAGGGGAATGAGAGCTTCAAGATGGTGGTGGTGGCATCGAAAAACTCCACTGGAGTTGGCCGGAATCGGCCTTGGAAAATGGGCACCCGCGGTGGGTGCGGGTGGACGAAAACCCATTTCCCTTTTTTTTCTTTTTTTTTTTTTTTTTCTTTTCTCCCTCCATTTCTGATTGGGCTTCCCCCACAAAGTGGGGATTTAATTTAAATAAACATTAACCTTGAATAACCAATTTCGAACGTTCGTAACTATACTGTTATAATCCGTACTCGCAAACGGTTTTCGCCTATAAGTTCGTACCAATGAGTACTACGAGGATATGCTAAAAGAATAAGTCCCACATCTTTCAAGTCGATGGTCAACGGAAGTCAAAGTCCTTACCTCTAGGGCAATTTCGTAAATTCACGCTTTTAAAATAAAATAAAAACGTAAAATTTGGAACGGGTTGTCACAACATACATAAATTTGTGAAATAAAAAAAAATTGTGAAGTTTGTGAAAAAAATAGGGAAATTTGTAAAAGTTGTAGAAATGTGAAATTTCTAGGAAAAAGGAGAAATTTTATAAAAATTGTAGACGTATGTGAAAATTATAGGAAATATGTGAAATTTGTAGGAGATATGAAATTTGTAAAAAATGCATAAATAAATGAAATTTATGAAGTATGTGAAATATGTTTAATTTGTAGGAAATATGTGAAACTAGTAGAAATTATTGTGTTTTTTTTTCCACATATGTCATCATGGTTCATCAACAATAGTCGCCGTTCTGCCTTTACTTCAGCTTAAAGTGACCCGACAGTACAATAAACCAACATCAACCAGGCGGAGTGCGGGGATTTGTAAAGACTTAGCCTCCAACCGAATCACCTACTTATTGCAAAATTGGATCGTGGTCGATTACAACTCATTCCATTAGCAAACGAGCTAGTAAGTCAATAGCTTGTTCACTCAAGACATGGATGCCATTGCCCGCACCAAGTGCCCCTTGCTCGCTCTTCCATGGAAGAAGTTGTCCCCCAAGCACATGACGATATGATGTGATAGATTTCGGTAAGTGTGATTTTTCTTTTTGCTTTTACTTATTTAATGTATTTTTTAAACTAACACACTTGTTCTTTTTTTTTTTTTTTTTTTTTTTGGTTGTCTATTTCAGACCAACTTCTCCTTCGACATGGAGCACCAAGGTTCAAAAGGGTATATACTCTGGGTGTGGACTGAGCGATAGAAGGAGTGGAACTCTAAGCTGCACATATACTACAAGACTTGTGCATTTCCCGTTGAAGCTCCTACAGATCCACCCCTAGAGTTTGCAGAGAAGATTGGAGGATGGGCTGGAGTGGCTGTGCGGTCATTTTTAAAGTCCGGCATTTCTGTAAAGTTTTTTTTTTTTTTTTTTTTAATTTTCCATTTTTTATGTTTAATTTTTTTTTTCTTTTTAGTTTAATTAATTTGTTTAAGTTACAGTAAAAATTGTTGGGAAACAAAGCTAACGGGAAAGCAAAGTCTTACCTTTACAACTCTGATTCTCGGCACCTCATTTTTCGAGTAGAGGAACAGCGTGATAATGGTCTATTTTTCCATACGCATGCCAACTACGGCAACTAGGTGACTGCAATTTATGTAAGTATTATGTTCAAGATTTTAATTTCAAAATTCATTACACATAAAAAATTCAAAAGTATGATCGATAATCTTTATTGTTTCTTTTTTTTTTTGGTAGGCTTCTATGTTGTAGAAGAATGACGAGTACGTCACCAACCTTTCTCAGCAGCAACCGGACACACCAATGAAGGAGCTAACACTTGATCTAGAGGTCTCTCTACAGTTGCTGATGAACGAAGTCGAGCGACGAAAACGTAAAGAACTCCACAGCTTAGGAGTGGGTTGGGTTCTTGACCTCAAGAGATCTTCTTCATCCAGTTGTCATACTACAAGTAGGATGTTTTTCAAACTACAACAGTTGGAGAATGAGCTAGTGATCTTGCACAAGAGAGAAAAAGAAGCTAGAGAAGAAGCGCACCATCAAGAAGCACTAGTACAAAAACATACTTGCGTGATGGGACTTTGCGCAACGGAGACTACCATCGCGCAAAAAAGTTTAGCACAATGAAGGTGTACCTTCGTCGCACAATGTTGGGAAAAAAATAGTAAAAGTCTTGGTTTGGCACCAAAATCTTGCGCGACGCACAAACCGCGTCGCGCAAACAGCTTTTGCGTGATGTTTTGTTTCACCGTTGCGCAAAGACTATTTCCACGACGCGATATATCTGTCACGCAAATTTTTTGCACCAAACCAAGACTTCAACCCTTTTTTTCCCAATAATGTGCGACGAAGGTACACCTTTGTTGCACTTACCCTATTTTTCTTGTTTATTCAAGCGTAGTTTTTCTTTCCAATTACATTTGTTAGGGTAGACTTGAATTTTGAGATACACCAAATGACAAAGAAGCAAATTGTATTACTGTTTGGTTCCTCTGGTTTTCCTCTTCTTCCTCAGTTGATCTTCTCAAGATTTTGTAGTATCCACTAGTGTAAATATTTTAAATTGAAGATTGAATTCATTCATTGTATTCATATATGGTCAAGGAGTGTAGCTATAGAAAAATCATCAAAACTGAAGTTAGAACTACTGTTAAATCGTGATAATTTTCTTTTATCACCGTCGAAAAGTTTTGTCCCGTTACTTGATCTTTAAATGTTTCTCTTTTGTGATTTTTGGCATATGCGATCTCGACGTATATACAACTATGTTTGATGGTTGGATCATTGAAACTAGTTTTGTAGAATACATATCCCATCAAAACAATAGATTTACTAACACTTGGAGTTCATTTATACTTTGATTAAGTATAACATAAGATTTTGTGGTATTCACTAGTGTAAATATTTTAAATTGAAGATGAATTCGTTCATTGTATTCATATAGGGTCACAGAGTGTAGCTATAAAAAAATCATCAAAATCAAAATTAGAACTACCATTAAATCGTGATTTTTCGTTTATAATCGTCAAAAAGTTATTTCCCATTACTTGATCTCTAAATGTTTGTTTTTTGCAATTTTTGGCGTATGCGATCTCGAAGTATATACAAACAAGTTTGACCGTTGGATCGTTGAAACTAGTTTCGTAGAATGCATACCCCATCAAAGCAATAGATTCACTAACACTTAGAGTTTATTTATACTTTCATTAAGTATAACATAAGATTTTGTGGTATCCACTAGTGTAAACATTTTGCATTCAAGATCGAATTTGTTCATTGTATGCATATAGGGTCAAGGAGTGTAGCTGCAAAAAATCATCAAAATCAGAGTTAAAACTACCATTAAATCCTGATTTTACGTTTATAACAGACGAAAAGTTTTGTCCCGTTACTTGACCTCTGAATATATATATATATTTTTTTTTTTGCGATTTTTGGTGTATGCGATCTCGAATTATATACAAACAAGTTTGACGGTTGAATCGTTGAAACTATTTTCGTAGAGTGTGTATCGCATCAAAACAATAGATTCAATAACACTTCGGAGTTTATTTATACCCTCATTAAGTATAACATAAGATTTTGTGGTATTCACTAGTGCAAATATTTTAAATTGAATATCGAATTCATTTATTGTGTTCATATAGGGTCATGGAAGCTGTAAAAAATCATCAAAATCAGAGTTAAAACTATTGTTAAATCGTGATTTTAATTTTATAACTGTCAAAAAGTTTTGTCTCGTTACTTTATCTCTGAATGTTTGTTTTTTGCGATTTCTGACGTATGCAATTTCGAAGTATATACAAACAAGTTTGCTTGGATTGTTGATTTTTTAGTATCCACTAGTGTAAATATTTTAAATTGAAGATCGAATTCATTCATTGTATTCATATAGGGTCAAGGAGTGTAGCTATAAAAATCATCAAAATCGGAGTTAAAACTACCATTAAATCGTGATTTTTCGTTTATAACCGTCGAAAAGTTTTGTCCTGTACTTAATCTCTGAATGTTCGTTTTTTGCGATTTTTGGCGTATGCGATCTCGAAGTATATATAAACAAATTTGACGGTTGGATCGTTGAAATTATTTTCGTAGAGTGTACATCCCATTAAAACAATAGATTCACTAATACTAGAAGTTTATTTATACTTTCATTAAGTACAACATAAGATTTTATGGTATTCACTAGTATAAATATTTTAAATTGAAGATCGCATTCATTCATTGTATTCATATGGGGTCAAGGAGTGTAGCTGTAAAAAGTCATCAAAATCGGAGCTAAAACTACCGTTAAATCGTGATTTTTCGTTTATAACCATCGAAAAGTTTTGTCCCGTTACTTGATCTCTGAATGTTTGTTGCTTGCGATTTTTGGTGTAAGTGATCTCGAAGTATATGCAAACAAACAAGTTTGACAGTTAGATTGTTGAAACTATTTTCGTAAAATGTGTATCTGTTGACCCTAAAAACTACCAAGCCTACGTGGCACGCAGGCCGAGTAATTAATAAGCTAACTACATCCTTCGGTTGTGTGTGGGGTGCGATAACTAATCGGCCGAGGAGTAAAATGTGTTGATATTGTGTTGAGCATGCTGCTGACTTCTTAATCTTGCGATTGCAGCCGAGGAAGGAACACGTCTCGGTCTTCGGGTTCTAGAGCTTGAAGACAAGGCTGTTAGTCTTGCGATGTTCACGGATCGTCGGTGCCGGGTTTGGTCACGGTGATTATATTCGTAAGAGTATAAGCACGTCGAACCGGCACCAAACTATACAAACCCAAATATACAAATGAGATGTATGTCTCGATGGTAAATGTAGTTCGGTCTTTTGAATGTCAAACTCTAAAACTTACTTGTGAATATCCAATCATAAAACAACTCGGCGTTCAATGTGCCGAGCCCAGTAATCTGTAAACACCTCACTTCGCCAAGAAGGCCAATGAGATAACCTCTCCCAAGAAGAACTTGAAAATCCTTCTTGGCCGAGACTTGGATAGATAACTAGTCGACCTCGACGCAGTGCTGTTTATCCAAACTGAAGGTGTTCTGTGATCAGCTGATTTAACGACAAAAGTGTTGTTTATCCAAACTGAAAATGCCACCGGTTGCCTTCACAGTTCTGTCTATCCAAACTGAAGATGTGCCGATGGGAAAAAGAAAATAAAAATCTCAAGGTTATTGAGAGGTTTCGCGTAGAGCGAGAGTTTGCGCATGGTAGTTTATGTGTTGAATTAGAGGGGCTTTGAATAATGCACACCATCTTCTATTTATAGCAGTGAACCCATTCCTGGCCAAGTTAGAACCACACTCGGATTAGTACTCCTTATCCTGATCTAACTAGGATTCGACTATTCTTAATTCAATTGGGACTTTGAACCCACCTCTATAATGAACCAAATTTATTCCTTGACTCTCAGTGCCTTCAACCTTAACACCTCTGGTGGTATAAGGATTAAACCTTCTTCTTTATCCAAATCAATCCCTCTCGTAAAAGGACTCGACCAACACCAACTAGACAGCTCCTGGTACCTAGCTGGCCCATGATACCCCCTAGAAGACCGCTAGACCAAGAGTTTCGTCCCATTTTGTTACTCTTGGCCCAAATTATCATTTTGGGCCCAAACATTGCCCTCTCGCTTCTGAGGTCTTTGGCCTATAACTCTTTGCTTGAGTTTGGACCTTGAAGAAGTGAAATCAAACCCTTAACGTATCTTTGGAAGACAATGAAAAGTCTCGCATATTCCATCCTCTCAGGTGCATTTATGAAGCACGATCACACGATCTTAATTTTGTTAGATGCTTTGCCACGTGGCGACTCCTTAGCCTAGTCGTCTACCATTAATAATGACCCTCGAAACGTGTGACCATCGAAACATTTATTCACCATTAAACCCGTTGTCACACACAAACATGCATCCTCAAACCACGAAAACCTCAGTCCCTTCACCTGGATCTTCTGAATATCCATCATGATTATCAAATTCCTCGGTCGATTCTACCCTCTATTTAGAAAATCAAACGGTTGATCTTTCTCCAGAATGCCTATAAATACCCAACTCTTCTTTATTCATATTTTATGCTTTCACAACCCTTGAATCTTTTACCGTTTGCTCTTTTAACCCAAAAAACTCCCAAACCTAGAAAAATCCTTGAATCTTTAACAATGGCTTCCAACACTTTTATCACCAAGCTTTCTGAGGAGTGTACCAAGTGTAAAGACTTCAGCGACCGAAACGCTATCAAAACTTTACAGTTTGAAGGCGATTCTATTACTTCCCACTAAATCTTAGGACCTCTTTTCAAAGACGTCGTCCCAAAGACCATTATTGAAATGCTCAAAGCCCGCTGCTTGAAACCCTTGTTCCAAGGGTATGATTGGTCGAAGTGGGATTTGGCCAAGCCTCAAGAAGCCTGGCCCTCGACCTTTGCACCCTAGGTAGCTTAGGTTGAACGAATGGAGAAGTTCTTCAGCACAAAGTGGAAAACTCTTGGCATTTATGATGGTATCAAGCTCTTAACTATTGAAATTGTCATGGACCAGAAGCTTTTCCCGGTGGCTTTGAGTTTTTGGTGCTCGGCCACCAACACAATGGTACTCCCCCTCGGCCCTAGCTTGCTCGACATATCGGCCATCCTCGACACTTCTCCATCTAGTCTTCTAGTTGATACCGTCCCTCTTGGGTATCAATTCGACTTAGAGCTTAAATCTTTATTTGACGAGCGTGACATCGAAGCCCTAAAGTAGAAAGACCAAGAAGCCCTAAAAAAAGAAGTACAAAAGCTGCACAAGCATTTCTTCAACTATAACACTCTCATCCACCACTTTGTTGGCCGAGTGCAGGAAAACCTACAGAAATGAGAACATGAAGCCTTCCTATTCTACTGGTACAACAAATTTATTGTTTGTACCAAGTCAAATAAATGTTTGATCGAAAACATGCCAGTGGTCACAACCTAGCTCTTAGCTCGGTCATCCTTACCAACCTTACACGTTGCTTGGCCGAAGCGACCGTCACCAAAATCGACTCGCACTAGAACGGCCCATTCTGGGTTTTCCAGCTCTGGCTGCAAGTTTACTTCGCCACCCCGAGGCCAGAAATCCTTAACTTCAAGACCACTGAAGCGTTAGGTCTCCAATTGGCCTCTAGACCAACTCCTTCTCACTCGACTGAAGAAGTTTTCAAGTACTTCTTCGGCCTAGAAGATCTTTCTAACGACGAATTCCTAAACTGCCGTCATTAAGAATACTCACCTTCCATCAACTTCCATCCTAATCATTGGATGAGATCAAATACAACGATCTTCGACAAAACTGGGGGGCTTTTGTGCTAGCTCTCGACCTTCATCTCGGCTATGATGCTCGACACGCGAGTTAGGAAGTCGACCACCCCTACTTTACTGCTCGGCAACTTGGCTACCTCCAAGGATACCCTGTGCCTTTGCTCGTTTCCCAACATCTTCTAAGTTGAGAACGTCTATCCGGTTCGTTAGAAAGAGAATGTAGAGAGGCCGAGCGAGAATTTCAAGAGAGGTGTATGAAACTCCGCCTTCGGCCAAACGTCCCTGAAACTTATAGCACTAGCACTTTTGCTAATTGGTGGGGTGCATACATCCAAGAATTCTTTGGCACATTAGTCTAGGATGCTGTCAAAAAGATTTTCGGCAATCGTCCAAAGAAAGCTTCTGCCCCAAAATCCAAAAAAGCGTCCCAAGGTATATGTCCTTTATTTATTTTTGTCTCACTCAAATCTATCATCCTAACTTGAATTTATTTTCAGTGGGTTTTTCAATAAAGCGGGCCGACATGGTCGCAACGGTGGCAGCCAAAAAGAAGCCTGCTCCACCAAAGAAAACTACAACTGTTGAGGCTCTTGCAGCCTCTCTTACTCCAATGGCGGCCACTACTGTAGTCACACTAAGCAAACGGCCTTGCCCTGAGACAGGAACGGCTAGAAATGTTGCCCCGCCCCAAAAACGCATTAAAAAAAAAGCAAAGAATGGTGAGCGAGAAATTCTTGTGATCTCAAGTCAAACCACAAGGGCAACTACTCCTAGCATTTCTCTTCCTCCTCCTATTGTCGAGGCCTCGACGAAAGAACTGCAAAATCCTCAAATGGATCAGGCGACTCAAGTGCAACCCACTTTTCCAGTCGTGGTCGAACCGATCGACGCTCCATTGGTCGAGGGTCCTGCCATTCCGGGGCCAGTTGTTACTCCTACTATTGGTTCAATAACCGTTACTGTTGGGAAAGCGGCTACTCTGGTTGAGAAAAGCCCTTCCCCAAATCCAAAAAAAAAAATCAATAATCGTCGTGAAGGAAGAGGTATGACCATTTTTGTTAGCAATTTTCTTTCTCTACTTAACTGGACCTCCCACTAATGAACAACATTTTTCTGTCTAGGAGGACGAGAGTGAAGAACCTTTGTTGATGAAGTGCCCCTAACTAACCGAGCTGCAACCCACCATTCCTTAGTCGGTCGTCGAAACGGCTGGCCAAGTCAACCCTTCTGTTGCAGAAGCAAACACGGGGCATGAAACAGTACTACTGTTGAGACGGAAGCGATGACAGAGACGCCGATTCATCCCCAAGATCAGAATCTCAGCATTCTTCCACAAAAGGTTACTTCAGCCTTCATAAAAACCTTCATTATCTTTCTATTAACTTCCTGATTTAGAATTCTAAACCAAAAAATATTAAATGTCAAGTGCCCAATTACTCGTTTCATTGAAAATTCTATGTGTCGAAGGGTGTTATCTATATTTCATGGCCACCTTAGTGGCCGTCGAACACAGATAACCTTCATTGGCCGCGTGAATTAAGAAGCAATCTTCAACATTGGGCTCAGCCTTTAAACTATCTAGGTTTGAGCAATGAACTAGGGGACATGGCCGAAGTCTCCTCTCAACAGGTCTAAAACAAATTCTCTTTGCTATCTTCTTTACGATTATCCTTTTTCCTAAAAATCTTTTCATGTGCAGCCTTCTTAGGAAGTCGAGCTCCACGTTTTCCTCTCAAGTACTTCTGGAGTAGCCGGGTCATATACTACGTCGACCGAGCCTTCCGTAATCGCAACCGAATCCAATACCTTTGCTAAGTTGTAGGAACTCTTATCCCTTTCGGTCGCACAAGTCCTTCAATGTAAAGGCCTTGACTCTATAAAAGAGTGCCTGAACGATCTTGCAGCTGGTGGCTTGTTGAGCACCAAAAGTGTCATCCACATATCTAATATCCTAGAACAGACCCGGCAGTACTTTACTACTTTTGAAAGGGCTCTCCGGGCCGAGGACGACCTAAAGGCTGCAAAGATCACTCATGAAGCCAGTCGACTGGAGGTTGAGGCCATAAAAGCAAAGAAAACGCTGCTGGCCAACCTTGATCATCAAATTGTCAAGCTTCAACATCAAATTGCCGAACTTCAACGGTAAAGGTTGGCCGTTGCTTCGAAACTCGAAAAGGATTTTGAAGCGAATAAGGCTCGACTAACAAACTTCACGGCTGGCGCAAAGCAGATACATCAACTTTAGCTTGATGAAAGAACAAGGCAAGCCGAAGTCACAATGGGTGAAGTAAGGTGGTTGGAACTAAAGGCCACTCTTGAAGCCTTCCTTCCTTCAACCTCTTAGGATTTTGGCTTTAGTAATCAATAGTTGGAATCTTTTGTAACTTCACTTGTACAGCCTTTATTACAGAATTAATGAAACAAAAATTTTATTTTCGCATCTCCCAAGTGACTGGATAGTATTTCTTTAAAAATTTCCCATTGATTGGTAGCTTATGAATTAGACCGGTTCAATCTTTAAGGTGGTATACCCCCTTGCCGAGAACATTATGGATGACGAACAGTCCTTCCCAATTTGGCGAACATTTCCTGAATCTAGGATCTTTGATTCCTATGGGCAACACGGTTTGCCACACTAACTCTTCCTTGCCAAATGTTTTTTGTCTGACTCGTTGATTATAGGCTCGCTCGGCAATCTTTTTATGTGCCATCAATAAATTATAAGTATCAAGCTGAACTTCCTCCAAGTCTTCTAACTCTTGTCTCATGGTCTAGTTATATTCGGCATTGAACAAATTACTTTGCTCAATTACTCGCAACGAGTTTATACTCAGCTCGACTGGTAACATCGTGTCATGTCCATAAGTCAATGCATATAGGGTTGTCCTGGTTGCTGATTGCAGTGAGGTCCGATATGCCCATAAAGCCTCGTTTAACTTCAAATGCCACATACCAGGCTTTTCTTTTATCATTTTTTCAAGAATGCCGATCAAAACTTTATTACTTGCTTCGGCCTGTCCATTTGCTTATGGGTAATACGGCGTGGATTGTTTGAGTCGAATTTTCAAGTTCGCCATATATTTTTTGAATCCTTTGGTTGTAAAGATTGTTCGTTGTCAGTTATGATCGTTTCTGGTATGTCCGGTCATGATGTTTTCTTCTACGAAATTGCAAACTTCCTTAGATGTCAATTCGGCGTATGATTTTGCTTCAATCCACTTAATGAAGTAGTCGGTTGCCACAAGTATCCATGCATGTTTTGCTGCTCCAGAAGATAGTGTAATTTTACCGATTACATCCATGGCCCATCCTCTGAACGGCCACGGTTTGGTGACCTAGTGGAGTAATTCAGCTGAGATTTTTGTATAGGCCCATCAATTTGAAATTGTACACATCCCATTGTGTACTCGATACAATCCTTCAATATACTCGGCCAGAAATAGCTGTGTCGGTGAAGCAACCAACGCATCTTATCTCTAAATTGATGAGCTCCGCAAATTCCTTCATGTATTTTTGTAATTGCTTAAGCAGCCTCCTGCGGGCCAAGGCATAATAACAATAAACCATCCTCACATTTTTTATACAACTTATTTTGGTATAACACGTAGTTTGTGGCATGGACCCTTGTCCTTCGGTCGTGTTTGTCATTAGGGTTATCAAGACATCATATAATCGGCCTTCTCCAATCTTCTGGTAATGTATTGATAGCGTAAACATCTACAGAAACCTCTTGTTCCAACAATGAAGGTAGGGACATGACTCGTGTACGGATCATGCGATCGTGTTTGAGAACTTGGTGATTAACCAAGGTTAGGTATGGTCGTCGTACTACTTGTATTACCCGGCCTAGTTTGCCCTCCAGGAGTTGTGCTCTAAAGGCTATTTGTGCCAGTTCTTCCGTATCAGTGTTTCGAACACTTGAGATATGTTCAAATGTAATTCCCTCAAACGACTCGACCAAATAGTTGGCAACCATGTGATAAGGCACCAAAGTACAACTCATGCAATAAAAAGTGTCATTAAGTTGGTTAATCACAAGTTATGAATCACCAAGGACGAGGACGTGAGCTGCTGTTAAGTTATGAAGGACGTTAAGGCCAACGATAAGAGCTTCATACTCGATCTGATTATTTGTACAATTGAAATCTAGCTTGAGAGAGAAATACCAAAGGTAGTGATCCAGAGATTGAATGACAATGCCAACACTAGTCGAGGCCGAGTTACTAAAACCATCAAAGTACATCGTCTAATAATTATCATGCGTTCTGACCATGCCGATTTCGACTTCATTGCCCTCGAAACCATATGGAAAGGGGTGTTGGGCCAAAAATCGGCTAGTGTTTGCCCTTTAACGGCTTTTTGGGGCACGTATTGCAAATTGAACTCGGACAATATCATTGTCCATTTCCCAATTCGGCCTTTTACTATAAGTCAAGTGAGCATGTAAAGAATGACATATGTCTGGGTGATGACCTGCATAACCGATGGGAGCATGTAATGTTAAAGTTTTGATGCGACAAAAAACAAAGTCAAGCAAAGCTTCTCGATGGGTGAATAATTGATCTTAGGTAAATTTAGAGTAAAGCTTAAGAGGTTTACCACGCCAAGGCAGTACGAGGATGGGTGAGGTTGTAAGCGAAACCTTGATTTATGTGAAAGCCGTTTGATGTTCTTCGTGTCACTCGAACTTGTCCGAATCCTTGAGTTTCAAAAACGTAGAGAACGCCTTCATTTTTCCTACCGAATTAGCTATGAAACGGCTGAGAAAATTTATCTTGCCGAGTAAAGATTGGAGTTGCTTTTTGGTCATCGGGGGTGGAGCGTCGATGATTGCACGAGCCTTATTTGTGTCCGCCTCGATACCACGATGGTATACAAGAAAACCCAAGAAGTTACTGGCTGATACATAGAAGGCATACTTGGCCGAGTTCATTTTGAGATTATGTTGGTGCATACGAAGGAAAGCTTGCCGAAGATCATCTAGATGCATTCGGCGGCCTTCGATTTAACTACCACATTGTCGATATATACTTCTATGACTGTACCAATTAGGTCATGAAAGATGGTATTCATAGCACATTGGTATATGACACCTCGACAACCCACTTGTAGGTCCTGGGTGCCTTTGGGCAGTGAAAGGTAGTTTTGTGAAAATCGACTTCGACGATAAATATCTGGTTGTAGCCAGCGTGGCCGTCCATGAATGACAACATTTCATGATTGGCTGCAATGTCAATTAACAAATCTGAGATTGGCATTAGATAGTCATCTTTGGGGATTGCCAAATTCAAATTACAAAAATCGATGCAAATGCGTAGAGCGCTGCTTTTCTTTAACACTAGTATGATATTCGCCAACCATTCGACATATCGAGCTGTACGAATAAACCTGGCTTTTAAAAGCCGAACTAGTTCATTTTTTATGTCGAGTTGTACTTCAGTCGAGAATCGTCGAGGGTTGGCGGAAAGGCTTACAACCAGATTTGATGCGTCATTCATGCTCGACAAGGGTTTGATCTAGACCAGGCATCTCATTGTCACTCTAAGCAAAATAGTATTTAAACTCATTGAGTAATTTACAAAGTCCAGTTTTCATATATTGGGGTAACAACGCACTAAGAAATAACGGTCGAGGGTCATCGGCCATTCCAACATTTATTTCCTTTAATGGATCTTTGACTTAGGGCCGACTATCTTTGAGCTCGACAGGGGCAGCTTGGACTTTGTCCAAGGAAAAGACGGGACCACTGTCCCCTTCAGCGAAAAACTCCACGAGGTTTACGCCCGAATTCAGGTGTTTGGAAATAATATACTAGTGGGCCAGCAGTAGTTCCATAGTAGATGAAACTGCAACCCAACATTCGACGTGTTTAGTATCAGACATCAGGATCGGTAATGAGGTCAGCCAACCCGAGTTTCGCCGAATCCTGGTGAACAGTCTTGGCGCTTACCTCGATGGTTTTTTCAACCGAAATCTGAGTCTACCGTCCTTCATCGTTGAGATCGTGCAAGGTAATGTAGCAAATGTGGTCATCGTAATAACGTGCTTGGATCATGTTAGCTTCGAACAGTGGATTGTCGACCGGATGAACCATGACCGATTTGCCGTCCCAAAATATGAGGACTTGATACAACAATGAAGGAATATAGCATGTTTGATGGATATAATCTCAACCAAGCAATATGTTATATTAGGTCTTTAAGTCGACTATGAAGAATGTAATCATGTGATTACGACCTGCGATATTGACTTCTAACGGAAGTACCCCCTTGGTCTGGGATTTGTCTCTGACGAAGCTACTCATGGTGACCCTTTATGGAATAAGTTCATCGTTAGAGCGACGTAGTGCTTTCATGATGGAGACGGGCATGATATTGACCATTGTTCTGCAGTTGATGAAGATTTTGGAGACTGGATATCTTTCGATCTGAGCTGTAACATACAACGTTTTTAAATGATGGAGATTGGCTGAAGAAAAGCTGGGAAACAGCTTGGTAAGAGCTGTTTTGAGTTTGTCTTTTTTGCTTACTTGCTCGTCTTCCTCCATGATAACGAAGTTGACTTGCGTTACTTCTTCAGCAACCATATCACCATCCAATAATTTTGGTTGGGACGTGGTTGGCTGAAATTCAGTTTGTAGAACGTGGACCATGCTAATTTCTATGTTGTCAATAACTGAATGGCCCATTGGGTTATGGTCATCGTCTTTCAGACTATCAAGCTAAGTATCATGTTTTGGAGTGTCATCGACCTGATCATTTTTCTTTTCAAGTAATTGTTCATATGGCCTATCCAACAGGCCTGTTTCATTCTGATTGTTATCCCCGAGCTCACTCGACGTTAGAAACCGATCTTGTTCTTGTGACGCCTTACGGGCATGCTCCTGATAAGTAATTCGGGCATCCCTCGTGTCTAGGTAAGCAACTAACTGTGCCACATGCTCTTTCTCATCGGTCGTTAGGCCGGAAAGAGACACGATTGAGAAAACTTCAAAATGGTATCGTAAATATTGGAGGTATTCGAGGAAGAAAGAAAACTCGGTGGTATCTATATCAGTATATGGATCGACCTCGAAGCTGAGAACTCGAGCTTTATGTATATGCTGAAACCTAGCCTTCATCCCCAAATCAGTAGTCTTTTGAATTATCTGCTCAGCATCAAGGCAAGTTAGTGCCAGGTTGAGAGCCTCTTGACACAACTTTAGTAGGCCATACAAGTTATTAGCGGAATATTTCTTATGAAACTCCCGCATGTACTCTAAGGCTTTGTTGAGAAATAAAGGGTGTAGATTTCGTCGGACTTTAATTGATGGCTCTTGAGAAGGCAATGGAGGAAGTTTGTTTTTCACTTCCTTCCTGAAGTGTTCAAAACAAGCCTTCAGCTCCCTAAGCCGAAGAAGGAGTTTGATGGGCTTCTCAAATTCTTTTATTGTGGTCTCAAAATCGTGATTAATCACCTTCTTTCCCTGAAGTAATTCGGCCATGATTGTTGGGGGCTATCGGTCATCTTTATTATTTGTTATTTCTTTCGGCTGCCATTTGGTAGCCGAGGTAGCCTAAGCCGCTTGCCGACGGGCCATGCAGTCTATTCGTTAGCACCGGTGTGGCTCAGGCGGCTTGAAAGTCTTTTGGCTCACGGAAGAACTCAAGCTGTCATAGTTGCGCGTATAACATTCCTCGTCATAAAACGGTGTGTCGAAATCAAAGCATCATCTGACTGAAGGCGGCTCATCGATCCATGTTTAAGGGCCGAGCCTATCGAAAACTCTCTAACGTTGGCCTACGTCAAGCACCTTTTGAGGTGTCGTTGCGGTTGTAGGAGGCAGCTGTTGTATTATCGCTTGATGTGGTTTCTACTTTGGCTCGGTGAAGATGACGTTTGCCTTACAATAACTACATAAAATCACCGACCCATCCACTTCCTCTACATCGGAGTCTGACATGGGCTCAACGACAGTTGGTCTTGAAAAATCTCTAGGCAGCTCATTTGAAAATAAATCAATCTTAAGCCGTGGTTGAAAGTTCTGCTTTGGATGGTGTCTCAAAACACGATGCAGTTGTTTGTCATGTGCTTGTTCGAGTTATGGTACTTGCAATACGTTTTTCCTTTCAATTCGTTGGTCGTTGGGATATTATGCCCAGGCCGAAGTTTGATAATTGTGGCAAGTAGCAGTTGATCGAAAATGGCATCAGCTTAGTGTTGTCGAAAGTATAAACTTTCGCTGTTTTGATGGGAGGCTCTTCAAGGGCCGAGCGAGTCTTGGCATCTTTGGGATTGGCATGAGCCAACGTCTTGCATATATATGGTTTGTCAATTATTATCTTGGCCGCGTCTATACTGGCATATTCTTCAGCTTCGGCCGACGCATAACTAACCGTGGGGTTTTTGTAAATTGTTCCTCTGGACGGGGACTTCGAAGCCTTCTCTTCTCGGAGTAAATAATCGTATTGCTTGACATGTTGAGCTAGTTCATACATGTCACAAAAGTTTGCCCCTAGGAATTTCTTTTTTTACTCCACGCTAGCCCATTCAAAGTGAGCCTAACAAATTCGACTTCAGGGAAAGGTACTCGGCACCAATTTCTGGCCGATTTAAACCTTGTAAGATAATCTATTAGAGACTCATTCTGATTGTTAAGCCATCCTGGCCAATGAAGAAACTGACATTTCCATCATCGGCCGATAGAATTGCTCATTGAATTTTTCGACCAGTTTTTCCCAACTTTGGATGGAGTTAGGTGGGAGGTTGATGTACCACGCAAATGCCGAGCTTGTCAATGAGAAGTTGACTAGTCGCAGTTTATGGAAGCCACTATTAACATCTTCGCATTGCGCAGTAAACCGAGCTATATGTTCTAACGAGGATAGGGACGATTCTTCAGCAAAAAGGCTAAAATCTAGGATCTTAAAGCTTTTAGGATATTCGAACTTTTCTACATAAGCTGGGTATGGATAGAGGAATTTCGAGAACTTGGCCCTTTTTTCAAGGCCGAATTGATCATTTTTTGGACCTCGATCATATCAACGGATGCTATTTCTACTCTCTGGTCAGATCTGTCTGATCTACTGCTTGATCCTCCTCATTTTTCCAAGTCTATCATTTTGAGCCGAGCAGATCCTATTTCGGTTTGTAGCGTTGATAACGGATTACTCTTAGGTGGAACTTGTCAGGAACGATCGGCGAGTTCTTCTCATAAGCTTTACTAACCAATAGTTCGAGTAATTTGTTGTGTGCATCACCATTACTACATATCACCTCAAGTATATTTTTTACTTCTCGACTAAAATTCTGAGATTGCTCTTCAAGTTTTCTCTAGAGAAACGATCTAGTCAGTGGATATGAACCTTCACCATCATCTTTATCGCATTCCTTAATTAAAACGCCCTTGGTTTTGGTAGGGGTTTCTGCATTGTGAGGCTGACCACCGAGGCAAACTTCATTTTCTCAGTGTGTCGCACTTATGGCCTCAGGTGTCACAGTAATAGGAGGGTTCTGTGCCCGTGATGAGTCATTTTATCCTGGGTTTTGGACTGGAAGGTTGGTCGTGGACTTTCCCATGACTGTTTTCTTTTTAACTGGTCATGAACTTGGTAGTTTTAGCATTGGGTCCCATTGGGCGTGCCAAAATGTTGACCTTAAAAACTACCAAGCCTACATGGCACGTAGGCCGAGTAATTAATAAACTAACTACGTCCTTCGGTTGTGTGCGGAGCGTGCTAACTCATCGGCCGAGCTCAGCTGGGGAGTAAAATGTGTTGATATTGCGTTGAGCGGGCTGCTGACTTCTTAATCTTACGACTGTGACCGAGGAAGGAACACGTCTCGGCCTTCCGGTTCTAGAGCCTGAAGACAAGGCTGCTAGTCTTGCGAAGTTCACGGAACGTCTGGGCCGGGTCCGGTCACGGTGATTATATTCGTAAGAGTATAAGCACGTCGAACTGGCACCAAACTATACGGACACAAATACTCAAAGAAGATGTATGTCTTGATGTAAATGTGGTTCAGCCGTCATAATGTCGAACTCTAAAACGTACTTGTGAATATCCAATCATAAAACAACTCGGCATTCAATGTGCCAAGCCTAGTAATCTGTAAAACCTCATTTCGTCGAGAAGGCTAATGAAATGACCTTTGCCAACAAGAACTAAAAAATCCTTCTTGGCCTAGACTTGGATAGATAACCAGTCGGCCTCAACGCAGTGTTGTTTATCCAAACTGAAAGTGCTCTACGGTTGGCTGATTCTACGGCAACAATGTTATTTATCCAAATTGAAGATGTCACCGATTACCTTCACAGTACTGTATATCCAAACTGAAGATGTGTCGGCGGGAAAAAGAAAATAAAAATCTTAAGGTTGTTGAGAGGTTTTGCATAGAGCGAGAGTTTGCGCAGGGCAGTTTGTATATTGAATTGGATGGGCTTCGAATGATGCACTCCCTCTTCTATTTATAGCAGTGAACCAACTCCTGGCCAAGTTTGATGTATGCAATCTCGAAGTATATACAAACAGGTTTGATGGTTGGATCATTGAAACTAATTTCGTAGAATACGTATCCCATTAAAACAATAGATTCGCTAACACTTGGAGTTTATTTATACTTTCATTAAGCATAACATAAGATTTTGTAGTATCCACTAGTGTAAATATTTTAAATTGAATATCGAATTCTTTCATTGTATTCATATAGGGTCAAGGAGTGTAACTGTAAAAAATCATCAAAATCGGAGTTAAAATTACCATTAAATCGTGATTTTTTGTTTATAATCGTCAAAAAGTTTTGTCTCGTACTTGATATCAGAATGTTTATTTTTTGTGATTTTTGGCGTATGCGATCTCAAAGTATATACAAACAAGTTTGACAGTTGGATCGTTGAAACTATTTTCATAGATTGCATATCCCATCAAAATAATAGGGGTGCGTTTGTTGCACCGGACTATCTCGAACTGGACTAACTTTAGGGACTAAGCTGGACTGGCTTAGACTAGACTAAACTGAACTGATTTAGTGAAGCGTTTGGTGCAGTGTCGGACTAAGAAGTAGGATTCTAATATTATATTATTTAATCTATATCTATAATATTTTATTATTTACTTAATATATATTTATTAATATTCTATTATTAATTTATCATTTTCTTATTTTCTAGAATCATTTTTTCCAGCTAACCTTTTTTTTTTTTTTCCCTACCGTCTTTCTCCCCTCTCCTCTGTGTATCCAAGTTTCTTCGCTCCTTTTCTCCCTTTGTTGCACGAACTATTCGAATTAAAATCACAAAAAATGGAGACTTGCCTTCCTCCAAAAAACCCCAACCCCTCCCTCTCAAGCTTAGCATCGCCAATTCAATGGCAACCGTGGTGAGTTTTCTTGTTCAGCTCATTCTCCCTCTTCCCTTAGTTTTTCCTTTCAAATCTCTTTCTTCCATTTGCCTCTTTTCCTATCCAACTTCACTTGTTCTTCCATGGGTGGGGATTGAAGTTGCAGACGGCACGGGTGCGTGGGGCTGGGTATGGGTGTGGACAGGGATTGCAGTTGCAGACGACAAGGGGTGGGTGAAGGAAGACGAGATGGATGAACCCAACCATTGAAAATCAAGGTCGAGGTCGATGCCGTCGAAAATTAAAGACAGAGATGGATGAACCAGTCGTCGAAATCGAGGTCGAGGTCGAGGTCTATGCCGTCAAAAATTGGAGACTGAGATGGATGAACCCAGCTGTAAAAAAATTTCTATCTTCCAAGTTCTAGCTTTCATTGAAGTCCATGCCGTAGAAAATCGAGGTCGATGAACCCAGGGTAGTGAAGCAGACGAAGACGATAAAGGATGCAGCGATAGTGGACGAAGGTGAGAGAGGATAATGGAAGGTCTTAGCTAAACCCGTGGGTGTTGGGGTTTCTCGCTAAGACCAACTAATGAAGCCGTTTGTGAAAACGAGTCCCACCTAGTGCCATTAATGTTAGTCCCGCAAGCCACCAAACACAAGAATACAATCCAATCTAATCCAGTGAAGGCTAAGAAAGGTAAACAAACGCCCCCTAGATTCACTAACACTAGGAGTTTATTTATACTTTCATTTAAGTATAACATAAGATTTTGTGGTATTCACTAGTTTAAATATTTTAAAGTGAAGATCGAATTCGTTCATTGTATTCATATAGGGTCAAGGAGTGTAGCTATAAAAAATCATCAAAATTGGAGTTAAAACTACCGTTAAATCGTGCTTTTTACCGTCGAAAACTTTTGTCCCGTTACTTGATCTCTGAATGTTTGTTGTTTGCAATTTTTGGTGTATGCGATCTCGAAATATATGCAAACAAGTTTGACAGTTGGATTGTTGAAACTATTTTCGTAGAATGCGTATCCTATCAAAATAATAGATTCACTAACACTTGTGAGTTTATTTACACTTTCATAAGTATAACATAAGATTTTGTTGTATCCACTATTGTAAATATTTTAAATTGAAAATCGAATTCATTCATTATATTCATATAGGGTCAAGGAGTGTAGCTGTAAAAAATCATCAAAATCGGAGTTGAAATAACCGTTAAATCGTGATTTTTCATTTATAAACATCAAAAAGTTTTGTCCCATTACTTGATCTCTGAATGTTTGTTTTTTTAGATTTTTGGTGTATGCGATCTTGAAGTATATACAAACAAGTTTGATGGTTGGATAATTGAAACTAGTTTTGTAGAATGTATATCTCATCAAAACAATAGATTCACTAACACTTGGAGTTTATTTATGCTTTCATTAAGTATAATATAAGATTTTGTGATATCCACTAGTGTAAATATTTTAGATTGAAGATCGAATTCATTCATGGTATTCATATTGGGTCAAAGATTGTTGCTGTAAAAAATATCAAAATCGGAGTTTAAATAACCGTTAAATCGTGATTTTTCGTTTATAATCGTTGAAAAGTTTTGTCTCGTTGCTTGATCTCTAAATGTTTGTGTTTTGCGATTTTTGGCAAATACAATCTCGAAGTATAGACAAACAAATTTGACAGTTGGATCGTTGAAACTAGTTTTGTATAATGCATATCCCATCAAGTTGAATGGTATATATATTTATTAAGTAGCTTTATTTTTTTTTTTTTTTTGTACGTATAGCACTTAAGAAATTGAATAATATGTATATTTATTAAGTAACTTTAAATTTAAGGAAAATTAATGAAAATGGGTTGAAAACTTTACGTTTTAACAATAAGGACAAAATAAAAGATTAAGTGAATAATACCATAATTGACTTTTTAGTGTAAAAATGTAATTTTTCGTTAAAATGAACAATATTATGAGCTTTTTATTAAAGCTCCCTTAAATTTATTATTGTAGTTTAGATCGGATTCTTGTTAGAAAAATATGTTATTGTGAGTTTTATGTAAAAAGAAAAATTGAATTTGAAGAGAGTAAAATTATATTTTTAATAAATTTTATAATAATTTGTTTTTAAAATATAATTGGCACGACGACACGGTACGATCATTGCGTAAAGAGCCTTTGCGTGACGTGACAATGTATATATGCGTGGTGCAATTTGTTAAAATTTTGGCGATACAATTGAAGAAAGTAGGCGCTGTTTTTTAATTTTTCCAAATTCCTCTTTCTAATTGAACAAAAAGGAGGTGCAATTGAAGAAAAAAGTCCAGACAGCAGCCACTCGATCTCTCTTCCCTCTCTCATCTTGCCCTCTCTCGCACTCCGTCTCGCTCTTTTCTCCCACTCCGTTGGACGAAGACGAAGACGAAGACGAAGACGAAGATGAAGAAAGACAACAGCCACTATCCACCCATCTGCTCCTCCTCCGCTCCAACCTCCGTCGGAATTCCTCGCTGTTTCCTCAATTCCGAAGGTCCATTCACATCTCTCTCTCTCAATGTTTTTTTAGTTGGTTGCAAATCTGTTATTTAGCTCGGAATGGAATGGTTGCAAATCTGTGATTTTTTTTAATTGGTGGGTTGTTTTTTGTTGGTGAGATCTTAGGGTTTTGATTTTGGTAGAGTTGGTGATTTTTGTGATTTGGGGAAGTGGGTAATGGTGGGTTTGTTGTTAGGGTGAGATTTGTGAGCTGGGATTTGGTAATCTGAGTAGTTGGGGTGGTTTTGGTTGATAGAGTGACAAATTTTGAGATTTCTACTCTGGTTTTGGCAGAGAGTTTGATTTGTTTGTTATTTAGCTTTCTTTGTACAAAGGCTGCGGTTATGGTGGATCTGAAAGTTCGTGTAATAAACAAAGATTCATGTGGAAGCCAGTCGGAGACTGCTTTCTTGGTGAAGATAGTGAGATTGTAGAATGTTCAGAATTAGAGCCTGTTCATTGGTAATTGGTTTCTTTGTTATTTGGCCCGTGTTTGGTAAAACTGAGCACAACGTGCCCAAGACACAATGCTTACCCTTTTCTGTTGGTGCACAATAAAAAATATGACGCCATTTTCTAACCTTGTTTGACAACCTATTCAATTTCCTGTTTGGTTGCTGAGCAAGTTGGATGATTGAATGCTTTTATGTTCATTTTCACTTGATTGAATGCTTTTAGAAGATTATTATATTTCATATGTAAGTGGATTATACAGTCTAATGGAATTTCATATGAAAGTTGAATGTGTTGCACTAAGGTTTTCTAATGGGTTTGTTTTGCCTGCCCTGTATATTATTTCAAAATTGTATACGTTATTGGCTTTTAATGTTGGCTTAAAATTTTGATTGCTTTGTTTAACAATTTTCTTCCCAACTAAAATCTAGAACCTTCAAATAACCATCCACGGAGTCTGAGAGTTATATGATAATCCCATTGGCTTTGCTAGTACATTCTTTTCATGTTCTTCGGCTTAATTAAGGTTGTTAGAGTTTAATTGGTATTTGATTAGCTCAATTCAGGGATTGGAGGTAAGGTTTTTCACTTTTGTTAAGTGTCCTTTTGATTTGCCGTTGCCAAGAAAGGATATGAAACTATACACGTGTGTGTATTTTTATATTTATTGTTTCAGCTATTTCAAGTAAAACATGTGTTTGGAGTTGATCAACCAAAACTACTTTTGAATTAGTATTGTTTCTACCTTTTTGCAATACTGCTTTATATATATGTGAACAAATGCAAGAAAGGATATGATATTACTTTGGCTGCTAATTGATTAGTTTCAAATGCAAGGAAGGATGCATTGTATGATGCACTTGAGAAAGAGCTTCTAGAAAATGGTGAGAGTTTAGATTAGATGTCTTTCAAATGTCATGTGTTAGGATCTAGTTCTTTTGAAGCTTACTCCTCATATATTCTGTATACTGCTCCTTTTGATAGGCACAAGTAGGCAGAAGACATCAACTGACTTTAAAAATGAAGTTAAGAACATGAGATTGGCCTTTATCGATATGTTTTTGAAGCACAGAACATTGGCAAGGGAACTGCTGAGCCACTGTGACTTGGATGCAAAGAATAAAGCTGAGCCTAAACGTTTGAAAGGTAAAATTCTTACGCCTATTGTGTCATACAGCTTTTTACCAACGTGTGAGATAATTTGCCAAATACTTTCTTAACATTTCTCCTTGTTTGCTCTATCTTTCTTTTATATATATTATACACACACTATACACACTTACATTTATTTTTTGTATCTTTTTTGGGGTTGAGAAGGGCAGAGCGGGTTAGGGTGGAGTTTGTATTGATTATTAATGTTGTCCTTCGTTGGTAGTCTGTTTCTCCTGGATGTAAGAGTCTAATAATCCACGTTGGTTGGTATCTTCTCCTCCCCATAATGAGAGTTTCTCTCTATGAGCGTTCTAGATTGCTATTTTCTGAAGGTGCAGAATTCTCCGTCTTTTCTTGCACTTATTTCTTTCTCCAAGAAGCAGCATTGCAACTGCCCCTGGAGACCCCGATCGAGGACCTCACTGTACTCGAGGATGCAAATCTTCATATCATGACTGAGATCTTAGATCAAAAGTTCGGTTGTTGTCATGGCAAGGTTGTTCGGGGTATGGGGAAGGTGCGGGTTCGTGAGACGGGTGCCTTGGAAACCCTAAAGGGTAAGATTGCGACCTGGAAAGCCCAGATTGCAGTCCAATTTTCGGCCCAGGACAAGAAGATGAGTATGATCTTACAGACCTTACAGATGTCCGGCCTCCAAATCCTGATGCTAGCACCTGATCTTGCTTCACCTTCGACCTCCCAGCCACTTCGCCCAGTCGATACCCAGTAGCCTGATGCATCAAACCTAAACGACTATGTCTTGTGGTTTTTCTTTTATGTTCGGACATCTTGTATGTACATTTTCATATATTTTATAATTAAATACTTTTTTCTTGGTTTATTAATTATTTTTTATAATTTAATTACAATATTTATAAAAAATTAAATAAAAAATATTTTGTAAAAAAAAAAAAAAAAAGGGTTTGCGTAATGAAGAAGTAATTTGCGTGACGCAGGTACTGTTGTCGTGCGCAAACCCTACTTTCACGACCTTTGCGCGACAGTTTGCGCGCAATAAAGATGTCGTTGGATTAATTTTCAGGCAACGTTTTTTGATTTTGCGAGACGAAGGTACCTACATCGCACAAACTGTTTTTTGTACTAGTGAAGAAGCTTGAGAAACAGCCGTGTGCCAAGGAGATAAGGGCATTTTACGGTACATTTTGGGATAGCCCAAGCAATGTCAACCTTTGTCATTCGCCTTTCGATCCTTTGACTTACTTTCAGTTGTTAACCCACCAGCTACCTTAATAGTCGTAATTAGTTTAGTAGTTTTACATACAATTGCACAAATATTTTATTTTTAATATAACTAGCATATGGGCACACACAAAGTATGTGAGAAAATTTTTTATTTTTGTTTTTGAAATAGAAGGAGAGAGGAAGAGAGTGATAGAGAATATGGGAGTGAGAAGTTTATTTTATTTTATTTTATTTTTTATTTTTTTAATTAGAGATATATTATGATTACATGTAGGTGAGGCCTTAAAAAAAACAGCAAAATTTGATTTTGTGAAATTACATTTCTGTCTCATATTTCTTATTCATGTTCTGTTTTAATTAGAGGGTTAAACTGGTAATTTCATAAGGTTTTGGTTGAAAATGAGTGTTTTTTTAATTAGTAGAGATTAACAACAACAATCAAGCCCACTTAGTAGAATAAGGTTTGGTAGTTGTTGTTATAAATAAATAAGTTTCTTTACTATTGTGATTTATTTTAACATTTTAGGTTAATATTAATTAGAATTTATTTATTTATTTAAATAAATATCGTTTTAATTTCAATTTAAAAAAAAAAAATTTAAACACTTTGCCCTAGAATACATATTTGGCCCGACAAAGTTATTTCGTCTGGAAAGGTTTTTTTCTTTTTTTTTTTTTTGTTTTTTTTCTTTTCCTGGTGTGATCGACAACAACTTGAGAGAACCAATCCTAACATCTAAAACTCACCTTACACATAACGATTTAGGCTAGGAAAATGCCAATTACAATCGATATGCACTAACAGTATGGCATTTAGCATGTACCATGTTTGCCTCGGTCATGAGGTCTTGGACGTGTCCGTCAAGTCCCATTAATCCCATGAATTCGTTGATGTGTGATCCTGGGTAGATTGGTGTGTTGTTTGAAAGTCGTCAACTTAATCGAGAGGCCCAAGATCTTATACTTTGCTATAGACTATACTTTTCCCTTGCTGATTGCTGAAACAAAGCCTTTGACACTAGAAGTGCTCATCATTTGATCTTGTCACTCGGGAGTTCTCATGGGATACCACATTTGAAGTTGAAAAGTATTTCGATATTAGAATAAAGAAATAATTTGGCTACTACTAAATTTATAGTTGAAGAGGAAAAATATTGTTCAGAGTGATCTGGTGTTTGCAAATAAGGTATTCATTGATTTACGAAAAATACGAAATTATTTATTGATCGAAACCAAATTTTGATTCTCTTGTTCTCTCAATACTGCTTTCGTTGTACTTTTCCACAGTAAAACTACTGTCCTAAATGAATGTCGTTTCCACACACTGACTGTACGACAAGGAAAGAAAATATACGACAATGGAACTGCAAAGCCAACAGACGACGTGGGGGGGTTGAAAATCAAAGAAGATAAGGCCCCAGCTACTTGCTGGCTCCTCCCAAAATCGTCTTTTGCATGAAGCGGAAAAATGGGGAGCTCTGCAAAACTGGGGTTGGAGATGTTTGAAGTTGGACCCTGTGAAGATGCTTACACAATGGGCTTCCTAATTGGCCAGAGATTTTCGGACATGATAAAGAGCAGGCTGGCCTCAGACCTCATTCTTCACAACCAACTCCTCCCTTTTGCTCAAACCCCAGAGTTTCAGCCACTTCTCCAGTTTCTAACAGAAAATAACCGCAACAAGTTTCCGGGATATTGGGAGGAGCTCGTTGGCACTGCGGATGGAAGTGGAGTTCCAATTCTTGATGTAATAACAATACGCACTTCGGCGAGTTGTGAGGATAACAGTAGTTACTGGTGCTCCAAAATAGTCGTTATGCACTTATTCTCGAACTCTCTAATCTCATTTTTTTTGCTGGGTAATTGTACCGGTATTTTCATGGAAGAGTAAAAAATGACTATTTTGGAGTGTCGGTAGCATTTTAATTGTCCCATTAATTCTATTGGTGGCATTATGATTGTTTGATTATCATGTGTGCAGATAATACTAATCAACTTCAGAAAAGAGATTCTTCCGCTTCTTCCAAAGACCACGGCGATGAATCAGAGTATTGATACGCCGGATGACTGCTCGGATGTTCTTGTTGTTAGTGATTCCATGGCAGTTGTGGCACACAATGAGGACGCAAATGTTGCCCTGGTTGGCCACACGTATGCTCTCTTGCATTTTTAAAATCTCAGCAAACTATTTATCTAAAAAAAAAAATGGAAATTGCAGCAGCAAAGCTAATGAGATTTTCGAAATTTTGCAGCTATTTGATAAAGGGGACTCTGTCAAATGGGATATCATTCATTGCTTACACTTATGCAGGAGAGCTCCCTAGCTGTGCATTTGGGCTCAACACTCATGGACTGGTAAGAAATAACCGAAACAAATTGTTCCGGCATCAGTTAAATAAAATTGTTCGTACTAAAGAAAAACGAATTCGTAAACTGCAGGCTTTTACGCTGAATTCAGTTCCCCCATCGGAAAATGAGATTGTTGCCGGAGGCATTGGGAGGAACTTTGTTTCACGAGACCTCCTTGAAGCATCAAGCATCGACGACGCATTATGTGTAAGACGCATTAGTCTGAGTGCTCTTTGCAAAACCATGTTCGCTTGATTATCCGAGGTTTTAATAGTGTGGATTGCACTTTCAGAGAATTAAATCATCAGAAGTATCTGTTGGACATAGTTACAATTTGATCGAGACGAGGACACGCAAAATTATGAACGTAGAAACTGCTTCAAGAAAACGGGTTTCGGTTTATGAGGTTGGGGCAACACCATTCTTCCATGCAAACATGTATCTCCATCTCCAAGTTAATCAGGTAAGAACTGCATGAAGCTATGTTTTGAACCTCAGCTTATTTACTTGCATCAGCAGTGTAACGCAGTAGATTCTAGCACACAGAAGGGTCACCAAAGAATATAAAACTGATGGTTCAACCTTCTTCAGTTCTTACATAGTAAATCATGTTGTTTCAATGAAGTTACAAGATGAAAACTCAATAGCAAGGCAAAGCAGAGCAGCTGCGCTACATAAAAGATCGAAAGACAATTTCCTATCACTCCTAGGAGATACGGATGACCCGAAATATCCAATCTACATGATAGGTAATCTAGAACATAAACTAAAACCTTTTTTTTCCTTCCCTCCAAAACACTCGTGGTAACACTGTATGCCGAGTTTCCAGGTCCATTGCTTTATACTCTATGCACGGCCGTGATAGACTTGGACGAACAAACACTGTCGATAGTTGAAGGGAACCCAAGAAAAGGAAAAATCTCTCACATCTTCTCTACGTGCACGGAAGATTTCAAGATGCCATAACAAAAGCTTCAAGCAGCCTACCTACATCTAGTTGCATAAATCAGACATGAAGCTCCTAGGCAGGTTCGTAGAGGCCTAACATGTGCCCGTCAATACAGCACATCGACGCAACCTGGACAGGAGATATTATTAGGTCACACATTGCACCCACAGTAACAACAGTAGAAAATTTAAGTTTATATTAAATTTGTTGTTGGAATTTTGGTCATCACCTTGCCATGGATTTCGTACTTTATAGGACCATCTAGTTCAGCGCCTAGTGCCATTAATTTCGTCACTGATTGATTAATGTCAGTCACCGTGAACGACAGAAGTGAAGAGTTTCCCATTCCCTTCTGCATTACATGATCACTGTAAACTTGAATTAGCAATTTAGCATCTCCCCCTTCTTTTAATTGCAGATAAATTCCACAAACGTAATTATTTTAAAATTAAATCACAAAAAGTGAAAACATTTTTGGATCAGAAGAAAAACCCAGTGAGAAACAACTCTGCTAGGCAAATAATCAAACAGGTGGTGTGCATTACTTGGGGGATTGCATGAGAGCGAGTTTGAGTGGGCCGGATTTCAGCTCCGCCCAGCGAAGAGTACAGACATCGACGGTGAAGTCCAAGCCTTGCGCATAGAACCGAGCAGCTTTCGGTACGTCCTTGTGCAGCCGCAGTATCCACCTAAATGACGCCGTTGCTGCCATCTTTCTGTCGCAGGGGAGACTGATAAGTTAATATAACGTAAAATATTTAGTAAATATATATGATGAAGATATTGAGGTAATTAAATCAGGATAATACTTGGCAAGTGCCTCTTTAGCACAGTAGTAGAAAGGTGTTGAGTCATTGCATGACAGTGTGGGTTTTGGTTTTAATTAGATGCTTGATCATCATTTAGATTTTAATTCAGTTGATTTGATGCAAGTCAGATTAGATGCATACTTAACTTGGGTTTTGGCTTCTTAAAGTCGATACCATGAATTCCTACTTGAAGGTTTATGTGATTTTCCAACACTTTTTTCATAGCGCATGGATTCTTACTTGTTTAAATTCGTCTAGATGTCGTAGAGAATTGACATATAGGAATACTTTTGATGATCCAGATGCCATAGCCATTGAATAATTTAGAGAAAATCGAGCATTTATATGGGGACTTGTTCATAACATAAGGAGATTAAGTATAATTGGTTACGGTGAAATCGGAAGCTCTATATCATGTCTTATGTTTTCAATTTTATTATTTCCATGTGTTTAGTTTCATGCTTAATTTAATTTACATTTTAATTCAGAATTTTCTATCATTTTTGTTAAAGCTTCTCAATTATAATGTGTTTCAATATAGTAAGTAAGACTTGTAGAATCAATTCAATCTATGTGGGATGATATATGTGCTTATATGCTATACTATCATCCGAATCGTATACTTGCGAGCACTAAAATTCAAAACTTAACGAGTTTAATTTTGGTCATCTAATTTCCACAACAAACTTGGGTTCTATCAATTTATAGAAGAGGAAGTATCAATTTGGATTTTTGATTTGTAACTAGATTCGTATCTACTGGATTTTTGGCTCATACTCATATATTAGATTCAGTGGCAACCCATCTCATGTTTCTCCACTCTAAATTGAAGATTAAATACAGTTCATCTGTTCAACGACGACAACGACGACGTATTGGGAAGATACATGCGGCGTTACACAGTCCAATAGGATTTTGTGATGCAAAAGAGTAAAGCAATTTTCAAAACTCAACAATCCCAATCTTTTTTTGGTGTGCTGAGTTTTGAATTTCATTGAATTGGTGGGATTGGGATTGCGTTTATTTGACACCGGTTGAATTGTGTAATTGAGTTGTCTGGGTCTTGAAGAAAGATTCGATTGAAATGAGTTGCAAAGTTATTTGAGTTTTATGGATTTGGAATTGTTGGGTTTTTACACTCTGTTTCATTAGTTCTATGTTTGTTTAGATATGCAAACGAGGATGATGGGTTTTGCAGTTTGCAACCTTCTTCTTTTTTCTTTTTTTTTTTTTTTTTAAATTGATTAGAATTTTGTTTAAGTGTGTAATAAGGAAGATTTAAGCTGATAACCTTAGCTCCTACATGCTTACCTAAGGTGTTCATTTGAGGATACATGAGGATCAAATTCATATTGCTCATAAGATTATATTAATTTAGACCCAAAGACTAAAAATATTTGACAACTTATAAAATTCATAAACCATTTTTTCGTCAAACATTCATTGATGGAAGTAAATGTTACAAGTGATAAACTTAAATAAAAGCTGCTAGTAAGCCTAGGAAAAAAGAGTCATATGCAGAGCACATGATGGCCCAATTACCACTATGTACCTTACCAATTTGTCGTTCAGGGTCAATCGATATGTGGTCAGCATCGACAAAACACAAGGGCTAAAATACAAAACCACAGATGCAAACATGACCAAAACGAACAGATCTAATACCTAACTTAGCAACTACAAAGATGCACAATGAAGACATAAATTTGCCTCTAAAAAGCTCAACAAGAAATAAAAGCAGCTAAAGCCAACAACCGCTTCCACCACCCGAGGACCAGCAAGGGAATACTTTCCTGCCAACAAAGCAAGAAGACAGAACACCATCAGAATTGTAGAAGGAGGCTGGGCAGAGACCCAAACCAGCTGCAAAGCGGTTTTGCACAGCTTATCTAAGTGAGCGACAACTCACTCTCAAGGAGGGTAACAAACACAGTGGCCAATAGAGGCTTCTCAATTGAAAGTAAGCATCCAGCAAGCAATTTGAGGATTTGTAGGCGGAGGAGTGGGATGGTAGAGGAGAGTTCTCGTGTGATGCTCAAAGAAAGGTAATCTAAGTAGTTGATTGGGACAGGGATTAGGCATAAATTTGGGACAAATTTAAACCTGATGTAGCAAACTGAAAAGCTCTTGGAGGTGAGTGGAAAATAAAAAATATGGGGAGGAATCACCAATATGAGACCAAGCTCAGGCCCACCACCATCGCAATTCGAGATTGGGGCTCACCACTATCTACTCACAATTTAACATAGGGGTGGGCATAGTTCAATTCGATGAGATTTTGAGTAAACCGAAACTAAAATTAAAACTTTTTGTGGTTCAGTTCAGTACAGTTTTGAAGCCAAACTGAAATGAAACCAAACCATTTGTTCGGTTTGGAATGGTTTCAAACAGTTTCAATTTGGTTTTTAAGAAAAAAATATACAATTTAAAATACGAAACACTCGTTATCTCAAGCTTTACAGTGAATGCAATCAACAAAGAATTTTTTTTTTTTTTTTTTTTTTTTAACTTATCTAGTAAAAAAGTAGTTTCTAGTGGGATCATAAATCAGAACTTAGAATGAAGGACATCATACATTAGAACATATTAATAAGCATTTCCCGATCTGGACATCATAGAGAGTGCTCTTAAAGGGTACAAATTAAAATAAGCAGTAGCAAATCGAATTGCTACAAAATGTCATAATCCGTATTAAAAATGAAACTAATCCCTTATTAAAAACCAGTAAAAAGTCATCACAGAGCAACCTTATTAGCTAGCTAGGTACCAATTGCCATGCAACTTTACATGCATACATTGTGCAGTAGATAACATGTATCAATGATCCAATGTCACGACATATGTATATTATAATTGCCTAGCAAACATGCTTGCACCCTCAAATCTATGAGGAAGCTATGAATTATTTCCCTTACAATTTCAATTTCTCAATGTCTTTTGTGTAGAACATTTACCCATTGATCACATATCCAGTGTAGGACAATGCATTCAAGTGCCCACCCCTACTAATAATTGATGATATTATGTTGAAGACTAAAGAAAGTGATGAATGATGATATTCAAAAGTGGTTGAGTTCATACTCAATGTATGGACTCTAACAAATAACCAATTAAAACATGACATTTAATTAAATGTTTATTAAGATTTGCAGTGCGGTTCGGTTTCAGTGCGATTTTTAAAAGCCAAAAGTTAAACCAAACTGTTTCATACTTTGCGGTTCAGTTTCAAAACCGTAGAACTTGACCGTTCGGTGCGGTCCGATTTGGTTCATGTTTCGATTTGAGTTTTTAGTTTTAAGTGCCCACCCCTGGTTTAAGTGGGAGATACGGGGAGGGCCACACTCCATGAAGATGGAGAGGGATTAGAGAACGAAGGCAGGGTGGTGGCGCGGGATGTTGGAGGGGACGACGAAGATGATAGGGCTGCTGTCGACTCCAAGCCGGAGCAAGAGCCCGCGGCTATGGGTTTACAGATCTAGGGTTCGGGGGCGCGGGTTGCAGAGAGAAAGGCCATTTTTCGGTTTTCATCGTCTTCCCTTTTTCATGGTAGACTCTACTCTATCATCGTTTTCTTTTCACCCACTTTTCCTTTACATTCTTCAGAAAATTGATGAGATTCTTGATGTCAAAGTTCCTTTTTTTAATCTTCTTGAATAAATTATGTAGAAACTAAAAGATGCAATATTGTTTTGTATTTGCTTGAAACTGGTATGACTGTCACATTAATGATTTTGTTTGTCCGTCATTTGTCAGTGAACCAAACCAAACCGATTAGATCAATGGGTGACAATATTACACTCCGAGTCCAATTCCAACTGAGTCCAATAAAACTTGTAGAACATACAATTTGGAGTGAAGAGGCTACAATTACTAGAAATGTCTACTTTCCTTAACTCTCTTTCCAAACCTACATTCGTGGCACGTTAGGTGCCCAGAATAGCATAACCAAAATTGTTGTTGGTCTTTCAACTCTTAACATTACACTCATTTACAAACTGCCTTTTCAAAAATTCAAAAACTACGAGAGAGAGAGAGAGAGAGAGAGAGAGAGAGAGAGAGAACCCTAGTGAAACCATAGATATTCATTTCCCGAGATTGTGCCACGGCAATATTCACAATATGAACTTCCAACCAGTAGGCGATGCAGGATCAGTTAACCCTTTCGGATGATTTAGATGTGGTTTTGGAAGCTTTTGAACGTGTCCATTGTCCCCTTGACCTTGCTTCAAGAAGCTTTGCCTTCAGGGTGTTCTCCCTTATCCGTGGGGGGAACTTTGAAGAAGACTCGGACATGTCACAAACAGGTGATGCGAGTCTCGCCATCCACTGTCTTACTGGACTAGCCTGATTCCTCCAGCCAGTATTACTGCAGGAAGCCTCATTTACATTCCCCCCACCATCCGACATCACTAGTTGACTTCTTATAAGGTTTTCAGCCATGTGATTCGAATTTGAAACATGAATTTCATCTTGTTTATTTCCTTTTCTGTAAGCGGTGTCTTCAGTGGCTACACAACGTTCAGATTTCTGGGATGTGCTTATTTCGGGCGGCTTCCCTTCTTCAGTTTTCCCCTGCTCTGGATTCTCCATCTGGGACTTTTTATTTCCATTACATGACATGGCCCAAGCCATCTGTTCTTCAAACTTCACTTGCAAGCAGGAGGGACTCCGACTTCTTACCCTGTCAGAAGAGACCGAGTTTTTCTTTGAGGGATCCAATCTAACCTTTTCCTCGATATGATTATTGACAGCTTCATCCCCAAGCAATGTGAAGTCACTGTTGGTCCGCTTATTGAGCTCAAAACAATTTGAATCACTTCCTAAAGAATCATCTTCTTCTTCACCTGCGTCTTGAGGCGCACTCACAACCTCATTCAGAGGGACAGATTCCATTGAATTCCTACGGTTTCTTGTCATCAGACTTTCTGTTTTCTTTGGAGCGTTCATATGTTTAGCTCTAAGAAAGGTCTCTATTTCAAGGCTTAACTTGTCCACTATTGAGTTTTTTCCTGAAACGCCACACTCGGCTTCTTCTAGCTGCATCTGCATCCGCTCATCCAACCACGATTCAGATACATGGAGTATTAATCTATCACGGTCAGACCTTCCGGTCCAATCCTTGTCAGTCTTCTGTTTTAAAGAATGCACCTCTTGCTCATATTCTTTTATTCCCTTAGCAAACTCATCACATAGGTCTTCTAACAACTTCCTTAATTTCCGCTCTCTTTCAAGCTCTTTCACAGAATTAGTAAGAGAAGATTTGACCTCAGAAAGCTCCCTCGCTAACTTCCTGTGTAGGCTTTCCGATCGTTTTCTTAACTTCTTCTCATCTTCTAGCTCATCCCTGATGGACTGAACTGCAGCATGGATTCGATCCTGTTCTTTGTTCTTCCTAACTAGTTTATCTTCTGAAATTTGTTTCACCAAATCATCTAGCTCATGTCGATCAGCTTGCCGAACCCGAAGCAACTCTTTGATCTTAACACGAGCATGATCCAACTCTGTTTTCAACGCTTTTATCAATGCTATATTAGATGCATGCTGTTCCTCCAAGCTCCAAATCCGGTTCAAAACTTGTAGCAGTTCTGTAGATGTTTTAAGATTATAGTGTGATTCGCCAATCCTTCCCTTAAAGTCCAAAGAACTGCTAGGGGTGACTGCAGGGTTATACGGAGCCACCTGAAAAGCAAGTGGATGAAATTCTTGATCATATCATGGAAAGATATGTTGCACATGGCGCACGGAAAGACAAAATTTTCATAACCGTAGATATCAGGACAGGGCTTCCATCATGTTAAACACTTTATAGACCGACCAATACAAGATATTAAGTCCATTGTTTTCCAGATACTATGACTGTAAATCTCAGTCCATAACTTATCAGTTTGCGGGCATCAAATCATACTTACCCAAGCGAGTAATCAGCGAACCGCAATTCTGCCTTGTTTCTACTCAAATAAAGAGTATACATTAGCAGAAAAACTAATTTGTGTCTACGTTAGAATTTGATTTTGCTTGTGGTCTCAATTTATATCTCCACGAAAAAAACGGGGAAAAGAAAAAAATAATGAGTAAGCTTAAACAGATGCTTACCTCCAGGGAACTACCGTAGCTTGCAGGCGATGCAGGCTGCAAAATGTGATTGTTCAATCTGTTCCTTTCAATCGTTCGATGATGTTGCATCAACGATGCTGCAATATGCCTCCTTAAACTGCTTGCACTTTCTGGCTGGCATAAGTAATGAGATAAAAATCAGTGGGGATTCGAACCGGGCAACTTCAAAATCCATTGATCAAACATTAAGGTATAGCAGCCTCTATGACATGCACAGAAATCAATGAATATGCATGGTCATTGATAGGGCTCTAATTTGAACGCGGTATCTACAAACAAAAACCATATGATCCTAAGTTAAAGAGCAGCGTGCTTTCGCAATTTGCGCCCAATTTTGAATCCTCTCCCCGTAGTTTAGATATATAGATTAAAATATCGCCAGAATCAAAACAATGCAACCTAAATGGAATTCATCTGATTCTTATGAATACCAAAAGAACCATGGCATCTATAATGCTAGTGAAGTACTAAGTTCAGAACAGATAAACAAAAGCTTGAAATTTACATCTGAAATAATAGAAAAGGAGAAATAATAATAACAATAAATGTAATAGTCAGAGATCATCACTCACAAGTAACCATCATCAAAAGCTCCATAAATCTCCAAAAAATAAAATTGCAATAAATTAAGGCAAACAGAAAAAGACATGAAGTAGCCATCAAGAAGACACAATTAAACAAAAAAAAATATTAGAAATAAATCCACTTTCATTAAATCGGATATAAAGGAACAAAATTGCAAAAACCCAATAAGCAAATTGATGAATACAAAAATCTCCACACACACAAAACAATGAAATTCAGCAGCAGACCTGGTCAGGAGAACTAGGACAATTATCAGCCAAAAAGTGAGAAAGATCAAGAGCCTTCTTGTCTCTGCTGGGGTGGTGGTGATGGAGCTGAAGGTGTCTCAGCCTAGGAGGTGGAGCACCACCACCACCACCACTGCCATCGGCGCCACCACCATTAGTGTGAGAAGCCCTGTGCATCTTTGGAAGGAATTGGAAGTGTTGGAAACTCCCAAAGAGCAGCAGCTAGCTTTCTAGCAGAGACAGAGGAGGAGGAGGAGGAGCTGGTATCAATGGTAAAGGGGGAGTCCTTAATGATGGGATCAAGGTCAAAAGGGCAACAAGGTCTCCAATTCCATGAGGACACTACTGGAGTGGTTGGGCCACCACCTGTGCTTTTTCTAACCAATACTACCCCCCTCCTTACTGTCAACTTTTCTCCCAAATTTTCCTCCTTTTCTGCTCCCCCTTCCCTTTTCATCTCTTACCTCTTTAGGCTTCCTTTCCCCAATGCTTCTTTCTCTCTCATCTTTTTTTTTTTAATAAAAATATTTCCTTTTGGATTGGGAACTACAGTTGAGAATGTTGTGCAGTACACAGTGTACACTTTCATTTTTTATTATATGTTTTTTATTTATCAAAATATTTGTCTTAGTGGTATTTATTTTCATTGGTAAGTGAGATGTTTTAAGACCATCTCCAATGGTTGGGCTAAAAGCCAAATTTTTTAGCCCAGAAACAGTTTTTCTGCTCCAACCATTTTAGCCCTGGATTATTAAAGAATGAATTTAGGTTTTTTTTTTGTTAAATTAATTTTTTTTTTTAAATAAATATGTAGACTATCGTAAATTAATTTTATGAACATTTTAATTTAAAAAAATTTAAATTCCGATAAATATTGGGTGGAGTCCACTCCAATTTCTGGGCTAAATTTTGGGGGAATTTGGCATTGGTTTAGCATTTAGCATTTAGGCCAAAATTTCCCTTTGGGTTGGAGTGGGTTTGGGGGGAAATTTTTTAGGGTAATTTGGCTTTTAGCCCACCATTGGAGTTGGTCTAAGTGAGAGGTTTTAAGTTCAATTTTCACCAAAGTTAAATTTGAACCATATTATTGCTAATATATTGTGACGCTTAGTATACTCTCATGCCCTCTTAGTGTAGATAACATCGTTTGTTTGAAGAAAAAAAAATACTTAGCTTTGTATAAGTATGGACTTATTTCCATACTGCTCGTGTAGGTTGGCGTGATATAAATATCAACTAGTATAAGTTTCACATTGTTGTATAGAGTCAAGCTTTTTTAGTCACTTGATAACTACAGATGGATGGTCATTCATTATTAGATTTGCTATCAAGATGTTGAGATTAAACCGTCAAAAGTACATTTATTTAATCTACACCCTTGATATCATATTAATCAGTGAGTGATTATACATTTCTTGAGCACTAGACATCACTATTATAATGTAAGTGGTCCACTACTAGTTGCATCAATGTTTTTAATTTATTATCGCACACTTCCTACAACTTATATGTCCTCCAACACAAGGGGGAAAGACAGAAGAAAGCTAATAAGAAGCTTTAAGGTGAAAAACAACTTATAGAGAACGAGTTCATCATAATTGCAACATCTCGATTCATACATTGTCATGTGGAGATAAACTTATACATGATGATACATTATTGAATTAAAACACCATATGTTAATTAACATGTTCTACGTAAGTTGTTTTTAGAATAGCATGACCACATCACTCTTAAAAAGTGCGAATCCCCTAATTACACCATGACCTTCGAGATAAAACCTCACTCATGAAGTCCATTGTACCTCCTCCAACAAGTGTAGTAGACATGTGTTGATGGAAATCTTAGTTTATGGTTTGGACTAGGTATTTTTGTCCACTACTTCTAAACGCGAAGGCTGAGAAAGAGTTTTTCTTGTACTCGGGAGCGTAACCTTGGCAGATCTAGAAGATACGCAACAACTTTAATTCTTTTAATAATTTTAGAAATACACTGTCACCTATATTGAATTCCTGATCTTTGTGCTGACAAAGACTCTCAGACGGTCAAGTTAGAAAGTATAAGACTTAAGCAATGGGTAAGAGAATTAGAATGTGATGATTGTGATACCAGACACGAATCCTAACATGGTATATTTATACTAGTCGGGAGAAAGACCTTTTTAGAATAGAATCCTGTATTAAACCTGGAGAATCCAAAGGATATCTAGGAGCATATATTGCATGCTCTTGGGGGTGTGATTACTTGCCGCGCGCACCAATTCCTAGATTGTAAGCACTCCAAGAATATAGGAAACCTAGTTGATTTTGTGTTGGATCAGGTTCACGTGTCTTGCAGAACAAACATGGTCAATCTCACTGAAGTCATTTGGACTTCGCACACTGCTCCAGAACAGGATGATGGTGGCATCACTACTCCGTTAATCCAGCTTTGCTAGGAGAGCAATGATTGAGTGATAGCATAGTTGTTTCCATTGAAAGAGATGTTTTTGGTTTCATTGATAATGAGTCTAACATGTGACGTTTTCATGACTTGAAACATCACTGACAACAATAATAACTTGTTTGTACTAATAAATTATCAATGACATTAATATTGTCTATTATCTACAAAGATAGCGTTGTCTACATTTTTTGAGACCTTTTACTCCTTCAAATTTCACTCTTCCCTCAACAATTCCTGACTTTACAATTGGTTACAACTCTTCCCATGCACAACTTTGTTTGCAGAAATGTTTCGTAAAAACTATTTTGTTACTGTATTCTTGACACTTAAAAGGAAAGGAAAATAAGAACCCAAAACCTTATTGTATAGTATTTAAGTATTTATATAAGAATTACAGCTTCAATTTATCAACAAAATACAGTGTCAATTTATCAACAAAATACAGTGTTTTTTACTTGATTTTCTCTCTCTCAAATCTTCCGACTACAAATAGGACCCTCATAGAGCATGAGGGTTTGCTGCCTGCAACGTATAGGGATCCGTGTCTTGGGATGGCCATATCTTTCATTTTCCTGGCCAGTGACCCCCCGGTCTACCTCCTTCTGTAAAAGTTGAATTCATTCGTACTGCTACTTCTATGAATAATTCACAATTGAATATTCCTTGCATTTTTCTTTGTAAAATTGGCTACAAAGGTTTAAAAAAGTCTTACTAGTTAAATTTATCAAAATAAAATATTATAGACATGTTCAAGTTTTGGGCTTTCCAGTTACAGAAGGTGAAATTTGCTTTGGTTTGCCAGTCATTTTAACGGTGTTGCCCATCATCTAGCTAAGAATATTTTATTTAGTGATTTTCGTTAGGTAATTTGGAGGAAAAATCTTACTTGTTTATGACGTTCTTCTCCAATATTTCGACCATAATCAATTGTAATTTAATGAAATAAGACATATATGTAACAGCCCGTTCCGAATTATTTTTATCGGTAGCGTGAAATGACTTTTATAGCCTTGGACATTAGGTGGTGTTGTGTGACATGCATTTTGGTTGTGGTCCAATTCATGTTTTCCTTAGTTTTTGGAACCAATTAGAACTTAGGTTTATTTTATTTTCTTTTGTTTTGGTTGGCTGCCATCTGGACCACACACGCACACCCATACCACACTCCTGTGTACTTTCTCTCTCCTCCCCTCTCGGATTTTCTTCCATTTCCATACAGTTGTACGGACAAACCTTGGACCAATCATTTCTTGCATGGATCGAAGCTTTGAAGGTTGGTTTTGGACTTCTAGCAGGCCAGGAACTCATCTATACCCTTGGTTGGACATGAAGCCTTCACCCGAGAACCCAGAATTTCCGATTTGGTGCACTGTTCATGCAGTCATGATCGTGGACTTTTCAGTGAGTTTTAAGGTTCTAGGAAGCTTTAGGACGTCTTCACGAAGCTCGGGGAGTAATTTTGAAGTGTTTTGGACGTCAAGAAGCTCGAATTTATTGAGTTGCAGTAGTGGCCCGATTATTGTGGGTTTTCCGGCGAGATTCTGTTGGATTTAAGTCCTAAAAGTGGTAAGGTTTTGTTCTACTCATTGTAAGCTTCATTTTGGTACAAATTTCATGGATTTTGGTTAAGAAATGAGAAAGATATGAAGTTTTGCAGTTTTTCCAGAAACCGGCAAAAATTCAAGTTGCAAACGGTGGCGGACCGCGGCGATCGGCAAGGCTCGCCGGAGAAGGAGATGAATATTCCGTCAGAGTTGATGGAATATTTTATCGGCATTAGGTAACGCCGTTAACTTCTGTTAAGGTTTTAACGGAATATTCCTAACGGCCGTTAGACTCAGTTAGGGTTTCGCTGCGCGTGGGGGCACGTCTGGCTGTGCCTTGGCCGCTGCGTGGTGGCGCGTGGGTGGTCGGAAATTTTTAAAAAAAATATAGGGATGTTCGTGATTTTGAGTAGATCACGTTGGTATATTCAAACACCATATTTGAGCAATGTTTGAGAAGTTATTAGCTAGTTTCTTTTATGTGCTTTAAATTAACGTTTTTATAGTTGTTTCGCATATAGATGAAACCTATCCTTAGGACGAGCGTAGTTAATCGAGACTTGGGGGCTATGACCCTTTCACATATACCAGTGAGTGGGCTTTTGGTTTTCCATATATACCTATATACTTGAGATTTTTCCCAGAAAATCGATTTAAATGAATTTATGTTTAGAAATGCCATGCATATTGATTTATACATAGATCATTGAATTAATATAGTATGCATAAATGTGATTTGACGCTGTGGACGCTCAGGTGAGTTGTAGATTGTTTATGTAAATTGATGATTATGTGAGATGTGTTGAAAGCTCATAAATCTGCACCCTGGTGTTAGTGCTCCCGCCATGGTTAGGGCACAGTCCTTAACGTGATGTTCACCTCCCACACCATACGCTTACCTTGGATCCAAGTTAGGTGCACAGTCCTGTCTTACAGACCGCTATAGGTGGTTCCGACTTGTAGGTGACCCGCGATTATTCGCACAGTCTTCACGTGATCGTAACACTAGAGCGTATTTATTTACACCAAGTCCTGTTGTACAAACCACTATAGATGGTTCTGACTTGTGTGTAGGCATGATGTATGAGCTAGGAGTTCAGTCGTACAGGCCACTTTAGGTGGATTTGGCTGATATGTTATTTCTCATTGGTTTATTTTACCTGAGTTACTTATTCTGTCATATTGAGATATTTGGCATGGCATATTTATGATTAAAGCTTGTTGAGCATGGTTCTAAGATACAAATATATATATATATATATATATTCTATTTTCTGGGAAATTATACAGTTTTACGGCGAGGGGTTAGAACATTTGAGAAATGAAATGGTTTTAAAAAGCTTTGTTTTTGCCCACTCACACTTTTTGTTTTGCGCCTTTCCAGGTTCTAAGTAGGAGTTATCGCTGGTGACTTACGAGGATTCCGGAGAATCTGACAGATTTCACAAATGTAGGATCACATTTGGGTGTTGTATAATTAGTACTTGTCTTGTCGAACTGCACCTAGGTTACTTATGCTCTGGTTGTGTATTTCACACTTAATCTCGCACTAGTACCTTTTCTTAGTAGTATTGCTGGTAACTTGGTTTTTATTTATTCGTATTTCTCTATATTAATATTGTTTCCGCATTGTGTACATGATTACGTCATTCTCACATGACGGCTAGCATGTCCTGATTTAAGTCCGGATGTGTCATATAAATCAAATGTGAACAACAAAATTAAATACCAAAAGTATATTAATGAAACAGAAAAGACATACTAATCAAAATTCATCATTTCAGTAACTAAAATTTGTAAAATGGTCATTTTGACATATATTTTCTTTCTTTTGTTCATTTTATTTTAGGTCTGAAAGTCACAAACTTCAACATGAGAAGTAGAAAATTCTGCAGGAACAGTAAAATTATGTCGAATCGGTTTCCAGCGGTGCGGAGTGCAGATTGGGGCATAGAAAATATATGTTGCGTGCGTTTTTATACCTTTCCGTGGCGTGTTGGAGTTTTCACTTTAAACATAAGAAATTTTTTTATTGTGATTGAAACATAAGTAATAGATCACGTATTTTTATATAAATGATAGACAAAATTGAAATTTTTTAAGTTATTAACTTTTTAGTACACATGTTATACTATTAATATAATAACACGTGATGTACCACTCTGTGTTCGAATCACACTGAAAATATCTCTCTACACAAACATGGCCGTCTTTGAGATTTCGGGGGCCTGTGCAAAATTTGTAAAAGGGCCCCTCCTTAAAATAGCATTAAAAAAAAAAGGTAAAACAATGTATTGATGTTAGAAAACAATCACTTAAATGAAAATAAACTTTAGCACTCATTCATTGCAAATTTACAAATGTCATTAATTATAAGTAAAAAAGCTACAAACATAACCTTCATTGGATAATAAAAAGCAATTCAATCTTAAACAACCAAATATTTTAAAAAAAAAATAAAAATTCAAAACTCTAAATTCATTTAGTTAACAAATTTAGTCTCTCTAGTATTACCCTTTTTTATTTAAAAACAAAAAAAAAAAATTACTCTTATAAGGAATGCACAATGAGATTTTAAAGTACTAATAAAAATAATTTTCTAAATATATAACACCATTACATAACATTAGATGACAAAAAATTTACTGTACACAGACACCTATTTTACTGTATACTGACTGACCAAATTCTATATCTTAAATTCTGCACTCAAAGTTACTGGACCAAGAACAAAAACAAACGGAGGCCTCTGCTTTCAGAGGGGACGGTGTGTTACTTCTGGTTGACAAGTAAACAGGTCCTCTTGGTGGTCGACAGAGTTATTTTTTTCCTTCAAATTTTATAATTTATTAGATGCTGCAATATTGGTGGGGTTAATGATATGGGTGGACCATAAAAAGGGGAACCGCGGAAATTTAAAAATACCGTGTTGACAGAGCTGGTCACAATTTGAATAAAATCCGGACCGAAGCGTCTTGAGCCGGTTCCGGTTCAATTTTAGCTTTTGAAAAATGATTCGAACTGAACTGTGATGATATATATATATATATATATATATATATATATATGGTTTTTATTATATTTTAAGCACAACTTTCATTACCCACTGCTTTGCCAAGTCCATCCTGCTCATCTTAAGCCCAAATCATTTCTGTTAGACCTATTTCATTAATTCAAAAGCCCAATCCAAATATCCATATAACCATAAATTAAAAAAGACCCTTACAGATTCCACAGTCATGAGCTAAGAAATGGTCATATGTGTCCCCTCCAGTCAACAGTCACGAACTAAGAATAAAAAAGGCCGACACGTTAAAAAGGAAGGCTGCTTCTCTTCTTCCTCTGAATCCTTTTTTGTCAGATTAGAAAAAAAAAAATATATATATATATATAATTTCAGTTAGAATCGTAAATCAGTATGAACCGACCTCAACTGAATAATTGAAATTTTAAACAGAACCGCACTCAACTGAATAATTGATATTTTTCTGATTCCAATTCAAATTTTAGAGGGGAACATGGCCAAACTGGACCATGCCTACCCATAGTTAATTATATTTAATTTAAACTCGTCATTCATTATAGTTAAATTAATGTTTTTCACTTTAAGTACATAAGAATGCTAATTTGCAATTTTTTTTAAACAAAATTAATATTTCATCTATTCATTTTACCTTTGTATGGGGTTGTTTAGCCTTTTGGCCGAGATTATTTTGTTTATAATGTTGAGAAAAATTCACTTACTTTAAAAGATTCTCTATCTCACATGCTACTATTTTTGGAAAGAAAATGTTAATAATGAAATATAAATACGAATTTCCAAATAGTCCTTGGAAACTAATAGATTTACCACCAGGTTGTAAAATTATAGAGTGTAAATGGGTCCTTAGAAAAAAAACTCAAAACAGATGGAAGTATAGATAAATTTAAACCAGACTCGTTGCAAAGGCCTTTAAACAAAAAATTGATCTAGATTTCTTTGATACTTTACTAGAGTAACATTCATTAGATTGATTATTGTTATTGCTTCTATTCATGATTTGATTATTCATTAAATAGATGTGAAAACAGTTTTTTTGAATTACAATTTAGATGAAGAAAGTTTATATGGACCAACCCGAAGGTTTTGTTGAACCTGGACAAGAGCACAAGGTATGTAAGTTAACTATAGCTCTTTATGGTTTAAAGCATGCACCTAAATATACGCATGAAAATTTTGATTCCTACGTGATCAATAATGGTTATAAAAGTAATAAAAAAGACAAGTGCATATATTATAAATCATGGATGATTCACATATTATTATTAGCCTCTTTGTTGACCATTTATTAATTTTTGGCTCAAATCTGTTTGTGATTAATAAAACAAAAAAATATGCTTAAGAGCCATTTTGACATTAAAGATCTCGGTAAGGCTAATTTTATTTTGGGCATGAAATTACAAAACACATGATGATATTTTTCTTGACCAATAGCACTATATTGAGAAAATGTTAAAGAGCTATAATTATATTGATTGCAAGCATGTTTCCACATCTTTTGATTCAAGTGTTCACTTACTTCCAGTTGAAAAAGAAAATGATGTGATTAATTAAAGGGATTATGCTAGCATAATTTGTAGTTTAAGATATGTGACTGACTGTAGTAAACCTGACATTGCATATGGAGTTAGAGTGCTTAGCATATTTACTAGTAACCTAGTAAAGAGCGTTGACATGCCATAGAAAGAGTAATGAAGTATTTACTTGGCACTAAGAATTATAGTTTATTTTATAAAAATATATCCTTTAGTCAAGGTTCTAAAAAACGCTAGGCGCTAGTCGGGTGGTGCCCCTAGGTGGACTAGACGGATTTAAGGTAATCTATTATATTTTCTGTAAATAAATATTTGTTTATACATAATATATATATATATATATATATATATATATATATATATATAATTTCATCATAAACTACAAAATAGAATGACATATATATTATGAAGCATTTGAACATAATGAAAACATGGGGAACAAACATATAATGTGTGTTCATTAAAATATTCAACAAGTCTCTTATAATTTATTGAAAAAAAAATGCAAAATAAAAGTTATCTATTTTTTGTCTAAGTGAGTCGCAACCTAGGCAAATGCTTAGGCTGGTCTAGATGAGCTAGGTAGGTGCCTAGACGGTTTAGACGAGTGCCTCAACAGGTCTAGGCGCCATTTCTTAATTTTCAAATGCCTAGGGCCTAGGTGGCACTAGGTGGCTCTAGACGAGAATTTTTAGAATAGTGCCTTTAGTACTTGAGGATTTTAGTAATGCTGATTAAAACACATTCATGTGATTCTCTTTCTACTATTGGTTATATTTTTGCATTAGGTTTGTGCTTTTTGTTAGAAACTAAAGAAACAAACTATTGTTTCGATTCATCCATGGAGGCTGAACTTATTTCTTTGACATTAGCCACTCAAGAAGCAGAATGGTTGAGAGATTTTTTACATGAGATACCATTTTGGAAAAAAAAACAATACCACCTATTGTAAATCACTGTGATAACATTACTGGTATTGGCTTGGTAAAAATTGTTATTATAATGATAAATTTAGACCTATAAGAAGAAAACATAGAGTTATGAGATCTCATTTGAGCAATGATACCATTATTGTGAATTATATTAAATTTGGTGTTAATCTTGCAACTCCATTAACCAAGGCCTTGGTAAGAGAAAGAGTCTGGAGTACATTGAGGGGATGGGATTAAAGCCTATACAATCATGAGCCATGTTTGGGGGCACCCAACCCGGTAATTAGAGATCCTCAGAACTAGTTTCAATGGAAAAAATGAATCATATGATGACCGTAAGAGATGCACTATTATTTTTCTCATCCTTATGGTGTACGTGCATTGATCCTGTAATGTTTTTGGAGGTTGAGTTTATTTAAACTATTAATAAATCTGTAGCTAGTTTTGAGTGAGATGTTACAATTATAGGACCATCTTTGACAAAGTTTACCTATATGAGTGTGAGAAGTAAAATTTGTCAAGGATGGTCCTATAATTGTAACATCTCACGTCAAAACCAGCTACAGATTTATTAATAGTTTAAATAAACCCAACCTCCAAAAACATTACAGGATCAATGCACATACACCATAAGGATGAGAAAAATAATAGTGCATCTCTTATAGTCATCGTATGATTCATTTTTAACATTGAATCTAACTCTGAGGATCTCTAATTCTTTTTGGAGATTGAGTTTATTTAAACTAATAATAAATTTGTAGCTGGTTTTGAGTGAGATGTTACAATTATAGGACCATCCTTGACAAATTTTACCTATATGAGTGTGAGAGCGGGTCCACTTTCTATGAGAATTAGGCTTGTTCTCAAATACACTCATGAATATCGGGATTAGCACAAGGCTCTAACATGCCAGCTATTAAAGCTCAAATTAACACCTGGATTATTATGCGTGAGCGGTAACTTATTTTCCCTTTAGCAGTTGTAGTTTAAGTCTAAGACCACTATCAACTCTAGAGTAGGAAATATTGTTTCACTAATGGAGGTTCAATGCAGAACCACACGTTCATGATGCATAATAATTTGTCTTTGGTCAATACTATTTTCATTATTTCTTCTCAATTAATAATTAAAAATGAGTGGGAGTATGTTGTGCATTTTTAATATTAAACAAACTACTTATAATTGTCATTAATATTTGACGTTAATGGGAAGTTAAGATGGAGTCTTTTAACCTTTCATCTCATGTAACTCTGTAACTTTTATCTTGTTAATCTGTGTTTATCTATTCATTAATGGTTAATAAACCTATAATTAATAGCATTTTTCCATTATCAGTTTATTTTATCCCAGTACACAATTTCTTCTGCAACAATTATTCTCTCCATTCCTCTATCTTTTCATTTTTACTTATTGGCCAAAAAAGGTGTTTGTGTGGTGGAGCTTTGAACTCTTCCTTTTATACAAATAGGTTTGAGTCACACAACGATTTAGTTGAGATGTATCCTAGAGGGAACAAGTCAAGGGATATACTGTTGCATGGGCTTGTAGACTTTGTCAATCCGCAATGGGCTTGAACCTTCTTAAAAAAAGTGAGATACTGTCTATATCCTTCTTAGAAGAATATTATTTTCTTGTAACTTTTATCATAATTTCCTTGTAATTTTCCTAACAGATATGAAGAAAATGAGGATAAAGAAGGGAAAATTATAGAGGTTTTTCAGAATCACACGACCGTAGAATCTGGAATGATTCACTTCGACATTCGTAAATTCGACGGTTGGAACCTATCGAAAACGTAAAAGGTCATTTCTCATTTTTTTGTGCACATAGGATGCGACGACCAATCATCTTCATTGTTTTAAAGGGATGACCTACAAGGTCCCACGGTCGAATTTGGAGCGTCTCCACTGCCTAACACTGGTAGAGGAACCGATTTGACACATGTCAAAGAATTTTGAATGGTAAGTTATTTTTATCCACTTCGACGACATGGTCCTTGGGAAACTATTCATCCTCAAGGGAGCGCCCTTTTTGAAGCTTAGTTAAAGGCATTTGTAGGATCATTAATTTTATTGTGCCATAATAAGGTGGATCTGAATACAAGTACTTCAGAAGTCAGTTATAGACTTAATGACTCCAATCGGGGACACCACACCTTGTTAGGCTATGTTATGGTAATCAAGGCCCGTAGGCCTTGCTAAGATCAACCATTATTCGCAAGACACAAAAACCTAATATGATTGTGGATTAGATTGGTTTCCTATATTCTTGGATATTTCTACAATTTAGGGATTGGCGTGCAGCACAAATAATCACATTCCTAAAATAAAACAATCTTATTCTATATATCCTTTAGAATTCTCTCGATTTCATATGGATTCAATATCCTAAAAGTATTTTCTCCCTACTAGTATAAATACAACCCTTGGGGCATATCACTGGTAACGCACATAATGCATACTTTGCTTACCTATTGCTTGAGTTCTAAGATTTAACTAACTTGCCCTTCAGAGAATTTTTGGCCGGTACCATACCAATATCTTAGATTAATCACGGTTGTTTGCTCTCACAGTATGCGGAATTTTGGTTCCAACATGTGACGTTAACTTATGGCTACTATAAAACAAATTAGCGGGTGTTTACTTCCTAAAAACGAGTACTTGTACCGTACTGAAGTGGTTTGAGGTTCACAAGCAACACATAGTTGGTTGTAAAACTGTGCTGGTGTTATATCTGAAAACAAGTGTTTATGCGGTTCGAGATTGGATAGGTTTGGGACTGACTCTAATACAGTTCTATAAAGTTTTAGTCCTCTAGATTGGACTTGCTTAACTTATTAGTCTAGTCCCATTGTTTATAAATTCCAAACATAAGATGGACATAAAGTCCATTTAATTGATTAGTTAGTCTTGTCCTAATGGACTCGACATTCAAATTTTGTCTAAATTTACTAATCAAACATTAAAATAACTGAAAAAAAAACAATTATAAGTGACTTGTAGCTTAGTTGTTAAGAGTACTCTCCCTTGCATGTGAAGTCTCGTGTTCGTTGTCCCTCTCCCTAGTTTAATATAGATTATCTTGTCGCTTGTCAAAAAAATAAAAGAAAGATGCCAACATTAATGGAAATTATAAAATTATATGTATTTAAACAAGGGTTAATTACATTTTGTACCCTTTAGATTTTAACTGTCTTTCAAAATGGGCATAAGGTTCTAACTTTCTCGCATTGCATTATGAGGTACTGCTGTATTTATATATTTTGTCTTGTTAAACGTCTAATCCTCTAGAAATTGATGCCATTTTTGTTCATGTGGAACAGGGCATACGCGTTAGCCCATATAAGGACTTCATAATCACTATTTCATCAATTAATGTATGATATAAAAATCATCCAACCAAAGACATAAATTCATACAATCTCAATACTTTATAGTGTAAAATGAAAAAAAAAAAAATTGTAAAATGTAGTTAGCCATGTAAACAATTCATAGTACCTTCAGATATAGGCTTTAAATTGATGCTTCTAAAACCCTGAGTTTTGCAAATATAAATAACAACCAATATATCCTTCTATCAATTATGGTAAACTTGTCACAGATATTCTTTTGCAAGATCGAGGATTTTCTTTGGCGTCTACATGCTCATTCTATCGCTCGGAAATTGAAACACCTTCTCACCTCTTTGTCGGTTGTAATTATTCTCACCAAATTTGGTCTTCATGTTTTGCGTTGGTTTCAGGTGGACATAATTTTTTATGACATTTTAAGTTTTTTTTCCCTATCCTCTTGAACATGGTTTTGGCTCTCAAGTTCAAGTTTTGTGGTGGGGGATGATTGGCGCGGGTTGTTATTCTATTTGGGCGGCCCACAATGCAATGCGTTTTGAGGAATTATCTCCTCATGTTTCCAATATTGTTCGCGATATTAAGTTGCAGCTGATTGAGATTGATTCTTTGAGCACTAGTACCATGCAAAACTCTATGTCTGATCTTTTTATTCTTCGTGCCATTGGAATTAAAGGTCGTCTAGCCAAAGGTCCTCGTATTCATGAGGTTCTATGGCTGCCACCTCCTATTTCTTGGATTAAAGTGAACACTGATGGTGCGGCTCGTGGTGCTCCTGGTTTAGCAAGTATTTAGAGATCATTTTAGCAGTTGTCTAGGCTGTTTTGCAGCTTCCATTGGAATTGCTTATTCTTTAGAAGCAGAGTTGCATGCATTATTCATGCCATGGATTTGGCTTGGGTAAACGGTTGGAATTATTTGTGGATTGAATGTGATTCTTTTTTAGTGGTCCTTTTTCTTTCTTCCAATTCTCGCAAGATTCCTTGGTGTTTACGTGTTCATTGGATTAATTGTCTTGCTCTTCTCTCGTATGCACGTTCGTGTCACTCATATTTTTCGAGAGGGTAATGCAGTTGCTGATTATTTGGCTAATTTTGGTGTGGATCATTCTGGGAGCTTATATTGGGACTGTTGTCCTCCTTGTGCAACTTCTGCTTACATTCATACCCTCTCTTTACGACCTAATTTTAGGTTTTGCTAGTTTGGTCCTTGATGGTTGCAGAAGTATTAATTTTCATTGAGGCTGTTCGTGCTGGATTTTGCGCCTACCGCCATGCTCGTGACTTTGAGTTTCTAGCTACTTCTTGTTTGTTTTCGTTGATGTTAATTTGTTTTTCCCTTAGTGGGTTTTGGCTTCGTCCCCCTGCTTGTATTATTTACTTTTCTTTATTTAATAAATTTGGAGATAGAGGGGGGGGGGGGCAGGGGGTGGGGGGTGTCGTTCTATCAAGGAGTTAGTCATTTCTCATCGCTCTGAGCGGGAAGAAAATAGCCTACTTGTAGTTGATAGCTAATCCTGGGGTTTGGTTCTTCCTTTCCGCATTGTGCGGATTTAGAGAGTAAGGTTTTTACTATTGTAGTCCAACGACCAAGCCTTATGCGTAGCTCGACTCGCCTAATCAATTATCATCCTTATTAAAAATAAAAAAACATTATGCTCCTTGAGGAAAACATCATTGCCTTATTGATTTTTTTTCTTCTATTTCTATAATTAGCCCGACTAATTTATAGTTATATGACCCTCTAATGTATTCGTCCTATATCAAGAGGAAAGATGCACATGCATATGAAGAAACCTTTTGCTAATTTACGTTTACGCCAACCAGATTGCACCTCCTCCTAGCTAGACAAAAACTGGATTTTATTATGGACCTATACATACATACACACACACACATATATATTATAGCAGTGATTTTGATTCGCAGAGACCAACACGCATAATTAATTCCCGTTTTTGGGGTCATATATCAAGATGGAGTTCATCAGCCGCAAAACTAAGGATATGGCATGGATGCACGTTATCTGTTGGGTGCACATATGATATATGTTGGAGCACTAAGTAATGGCGCGGCTCGTGGCCACTCTTACTTTTATACCATACATGTGCTGGACACAACGCATGCAGGCAGCAGTGAATCACTATGATATAAGCATCTATAATTCCAGTAACAAAAATGCTATTTTTATCATTTATTTGTATCATATTTCTAATAGAGATTGGAACCATATGTATTTGTTGACCTTATTTCTATGACCATCTCCAAGAGGGGGCGTTTGTTTGCCCTCACTAAGTTGGACTGGACTGGACTGGACTAGCTATTAGTCCAATACTGTGTTTGTTCCATGCTGGGACTAACATTAATGAGACTAAAGGGGACTAGCATGGACAAAACCCTTCACTAAGAGGTCTTAGCGAGACCCCCCAATAACCATGGGACTAGCTAAGACTATCCTCTCTTTCTCGTCCTCGTCATGCTCAACAACCACTCTCGACAGACTCCTCGTCATCTCCGGTCACCTAGATCAATCATTAACTTTCCGACTCTCTTTCAGATCCATTTCACAACCAACTTTCATACAAAATATACCAAATTGAAGCTGGGAGTGACAAGATTACGATTTTACCTGAATCGAGGCCAAAATGTGGTCGAATGTGGCTAGAAAATGGCCTGGAAGTCTCAGCCTGTTTGGGCTTCTTCAAATCCATAACAGATTCGAGCATTCAAAGCTAAGATCTCGGTCCAGGGATGGTGATGAATTTTTTGGCGATGCTAACTTCATCCAATTTAACGAGGAAATGGTAGGAAAAAATGAAGAAAAAGATAAGATCATAATAAAATATTAATAATTTATATATTAAATAATATAATATTATAATTTGTTATTATCCAGCTTCTTAGTCCAATACTGCACCAAACACTTTACTAAGTTAGTCTAGTTTAGTCTAGTCTAAGCCAGTCCAGCTTAGTCCTTGAAGCTAATCCAGTCCGAGATAGTCCGGCGCAACAAACGCCCCCTTAGAGATAAAGCTTAAAAATTTAAGCCAGAAAATTTTAAACTATAAGCTAGAAACTGTTTTTCTCCTTCAACCCTTATGATTTAAAATTTTAGTCTGTGATGATTAAATAATGATTTTTGCCTAACTTTCTGTTTTTGGTAATTTTTCTTTTTAAATAAAATTTATATAGATTATCTTAATTTATTTTTATGAATATTTTAGTCTAAAAATATTTGATAAGTAATTAAAAATCATACAAATACATATGTATTTATAAAGTTTTAAGTTAAATTTGATTTAAATAATTTTCTTAAATTATTTTAGATGTTAGATTATAAGTTAAAAAAACCTAAAATATGTTTGAATTATGACAGTTTGGTGGGTCTAGAATAATTTAAGTCAGGCTTAAATCTTGAGGGAAATCTATCCCAGAGATATATTTTCCCCCCAGGGCTTATTTTAGCCCATGGTTGGAGATGGTTTGAGGGGTTTTTAAAGCTTATATTTTAAATTTTATCCCATGGGTTGTAGATGGTCTTAGAGAGAGTATAAATAATGGTATACATAGATGGTAAGTGTAGCACTACTCTTCTAGTAATGTCCGCATGCAGCCAACTCCATTTGTTAGAACAGCTTCCATTGAGTCTCTTCACCTATCCTTTTTTTATTGTCGGTTTATGAAAACCTTGTTTATTTTCATAAAACATGATTTGGCTCATGATTGCCCATTTTTAATTCCAGGGCTTCTCTAGTCTTGAAAAACAAGTAATTTTTGTTGGGCTTTATTCTTTTTTTAGGTTCATTAGGGTTTTTATTGGGGAAAATTTGAATGCCTTACATTTTTTCTATAATTGTTAGATTAAACATTCATCCCTTGTGCCTTGATCAATTGCCACCTCAATAATTTTCTATTTATTTAATTTCCATGTCATTAATTTAAATGCATTTATATAGAGGCATAAGGTAGCTTAGCAACTAATTGTGTCACATCCCGGCCCGGGCCCCCATCACATCCCGGCCCGGGCCCCCATCACATCCCGGCTCGACTCCACCGTAGCACGATATTGTTCGCTTTGGGCCCTGACCATGCCCTCACGGTTTTGTTTTTGGGAACTCACACGAGAACTTCTCGATGGGTCACCCATCCTGGGAATGCTCTCGCGCGCTACTCACTTAACTTCGGAATTCCTACAAAACCCAAAACCAATGAGCTCCCAAAAGGCCTCGTGCAAGGTAGAGATGAGAATATACATATAAGGCTTACAAGATCCACTCCCATGGGCAAATTTATTCACATTTTTCTATACTCTATCACATTTTTTGGCTTCGTCACCTTTCAGGTGTCGGCCAACACAGCTCGATTTAGGGTCCAAGTGGACTTTCTGGGTCGGGGTGTGTCAAATTGCCTAAAATAAAATAAAAAATTAATTAACTAATTCCTCATTACCTTATTTTCAGTATTTTAAAAAAAAAAAAAATCTCTTTCTATTAAAAATGTCTCAATAAAAGTCTTCAATACATATTTTTTCACGTATAGATATATAACAAATATACTTAAAACTTATGGTACATTTGAGAACAAAAGTATCGACTTTTGGTACGTTTAGATTTCAAATGTACTGAGAAACCAAATGTACCAAAAATTTAAATGTACCATAAAACCAAATGTACCCATTGTTATGTAACTCTATTGGTACGTTTAGATTTCAAATGTATAGAGAAACCAAATGTACCATAAAACCAAATGTGCCCATTGTTAGGTAACCTTTTTGGTACGTTTAGATTCCGAATTTACCAAAAAACCAAATGAACAAAAAATCACAAATGTACCACAAAAACAAATGTCTACTTTTGGTACATTTACATTCCAAATGTACCAAGAAATACAAAAAATCAAATCCACTATAAAACTAAATATGTCCATATTATAGGTAACTAGATGTAGCTATATAATCAAACAAATCTTTTGTCACATCCCGGCCCGGGCGGGACTACTTCCCGGGCCCGACTCCACTACCGTAGCACGATATTGTCCGCTTTGGGCTTACCATTCCCTCACGGTTTTGTTTTTGGGAACTCACGAGCAACTTCCCAGTGGGTCACCCATCATGGGATTGCTCTAGCCCCCTTCTCGCTTAACTTCGGAGTTCCGATGGAACCCGAAGCCAGTGAGCTCCCAAAAGGCCTCGTGCTAGGTAGGGATAGGAATATACATATAAGGATCACTCCCCTGGGTGATGTAGGATGTCACAATCCACCCCCCTTAGGGGCCCGACGTCCTCGTCGGCACACCACGGCCAGGGTTAGGCTCTGATACCAATTGTCACATCCCAACTCGGGACGGATCACTTCCCGGGCCCGCCCCACCACCGTAGCACGATATTGTCCGCTTTGAGCTTACCATTCCCTCACGGTTTTGTTTTTGGGAACTCACGAGCAACTTCCCAGTGGGTCACCCATCATGGGATTGCTCTAGCCCCCTTCTCGCTTAACTTCGGAGTTCCTACGGAACCCGAAGCCAGTGAGCTCCTAAAAGGCCTCGTGCTAGGTACAGATGGGAATATACATTTGAGGATCACTCCCTTGGGCGATGTGGGATGTTACAATCCACCCTCTTAGGGGCCCGACATCCTCGTCGGCACATACGCGACCAGGGTTAGGCTCTAATACCAAATTGTCACATCCCGGCCCGGGGCGAGACCACTTCCCGGGCCCGACTCCACTACCGTAGCACGATATTGTCCGCTTTGGGCTTACCATTCCCTCACGGTTTTGTTTTTGGGAACTCACGAGCAACTTCCCAGTGGGTCACCCATCATGGGATTGCTCTAGCCCCCTTCTCGCTTAACTTCGGAGTTCCGATGGAACCCAAAACCAGTGAGCTCCCAAAAGGCCTCGTGCTAGGTAGGGATATGAATATACATATAAGGATCACTCCCCTGGGTGATGTAGGATGTCACATCTTTATTATGTGTTGGGTCTTCTAAATAATAAAATCTGACAATTTTTATTTATTTATAAATATTCTACTATATTCACAGAAAAAAGGGTAAAATTATAACAAACAATAAAAAAATGCATAGAGATGGATAATAAACGCATAAATATAGGGATAAGAGGAACAGAAAAAAAAAAAAAAACGAAATGTCTAGGAAAAGTCGTGAAAAACTAAAATTCTAAACAAAATTGAACTTATGTGAAAAACAGAAATTAATAACCAAAATTTTAGGAAAATGTTTGATCAAATTCTCAGCATCTCTCATAAGTTCACTAATTACTTAGCTCTTTATTGGCGGGTCTCCTTGTATGTGTTGTCTGAAAGAGGAGGACTCAATGATTATTCGTTCGCGATGGTCTAAAGAGAGGAATGGAAGTGATTGACACCAGAGCTCCTCTAAGTGTTCCAGTCGGCGGAGCGACTCTATGACGAATTTTTAACGTACTTGGAGAGTAAGAAGTACGAGATTACAATGACCCAAATATATGATTCGATTAAATTTTGAATAATCAGGAATACTACTAAAGATTCAAACGTTGTGTTTCACTAGTATGCGACCAAGCTTCAAACGTTGTGTTTCACTAGTATGCGACCAAGCCTTTCGGTGGTACGAAGTCAAATGCTAGAAAATTCATTTATAATGGATAATGTTATAAAGAAGCTTGATGCAATAGTTCCAATTATTCCTTTGATTGGATCATTGGTTAAAGTGAAATTTTGTAACGCATCAGGGTATTCAAGCCATCAGTAAGATACCACTCTGGAAAAGCTAGAATTCTAATCTTGTGTCATGACCTCCGGGCCGAGGGACAGTCTTAAGTAGACAGTTTCTATAAGGCGTATGCCTCCCAAAAGGTAATAGAGGTGTGCAAAGGTTTCCTCCGGCATGGCAGAAGGGAGCTTGATTGCAAGACCCACTTGTTGAGTAGGGACGAAACTTAGCCTTAGTGATCCGATGGTGCCAATTGGAAGAAGATGATGAGTTTCAAGAGAATGATTCAGAGTTCTTGCAGAGTGGAACCATGCAATACTAGACACGAGATAGATATTCCAAAGAACAAGGCTTTTTACACAAAGGATCCTTGTTTGGCTCTCTTTAGCCCTATGTCTCTTATCCTTAGGTGGTCTTTCTCCACTAGCAGGTTTTCTCGAAAAGCTTCATTTATTGTGGTGTGGATGGTAGGCATGCCTATATTTCTTGGTTTCATTTGAAAGGGGATACAAAAGTAAGGTTGGTTTCTTCACTCAAAAGATAAAAATTTAGACCTAAAATAAGAAAATTTTGTTCATTCTGGATGTAATTGATATGTCATTGAATTAGTATCATATATCAAAATGGAATGTAAGACAATGTATGCGTGCATCTCTTTGTCGTCACAGACCAGATATCGTATGGGAAATATACGAAAAATGTACCATTAATGAATTTTCAATCGCAGATACATATGTATCATTACCATACTGAAACAACCACCATTATTGGTATTAAACCAATAACGATTCATACAAGCTAAATCTTCTAGATACACACATCATAATATACTTTTTTTTATTTCATAGTTGAATCAATTTAAAAAAAAAAAAAAAAAAAAACCCTGAAGTTAAGGACATATCAATAGGTAGTATTGCTCTAATACCCAACCAAAGGGCTACTACAGTACCAATCAAAAAGTCGCTACGGGACAACGAAATGAATTTTGAAATTTATTAACATTCTCCAACAAAGGTATTGTTAATAATCCCATAGGTATTGAAACCATTAAAAGAATGCCCAATAACTTATTTGGCACTTAACATCTAATTGAATAAAAGACTTGACGAATATAAAAATAGGACGGCATACAGGTATATATACGAAAACTTCATGTAAACAATCAAGAGCCATTTGAATCTGTACCTTGCTAAAAAACTGATGCTTGTTTAACAACCACACATTGTCTAACCAATTCTCTCTCAATATGTTCCTCAAAAAATCCGATTCATGCGAATTCTTCCCCAACTAAAGAAGAGATCTTGGCGAAATTGCCACATATGAAATTGAGCACAATTTTGCATAGCCCACTTTAATTCTCTATCAACCAATAATGTAAACCATTAACAGGGTTAAGCTAAACCGTTTGAAGTTCAGATGCAACATGGTATTCTTTCTACTACTATGTCAATTAATAAGTTAAGATAGAAATGGTTTCAAAACAAATAGTTGGAATTTTTTTTTTCAATATAAAACACTCATGTTGATAAAATGATTTGAGGTGATCTCCTAGTTATTCCTACAGGGTGGAGACGATGGGGTCGGTCCATGGATTTTTCTTCCTTTTGCTGCATTTAACTCAAAGGGTTGAAGGGAGACAGTGCATCAAGTTGTTCGCAAGGGCCAACTTGATCCTCTTCCCCAGGGATCCCAGATGAGGGAACCCTAGGAGAGCCGCCGACTCCAACTACCGTCCATGTATGATACTATGGCGGTCATGTAAGTCTACCCCCATCGTCTAGCGGTTTAGGATATCTCTCTTTCAAGGAGACAGCATGGATTCGACTTCCCCTAAGAGTAGGGTAAGATTGAGGTTACACAAAATAGAGCGGAAAAGGATATACTTTTATTTTAAGATGCGTGTCAAATATGCGTATATATATTGTGGTATGTATATTTAAACCAACAATTCTAGTGCGTATTCTCATTCCGTCATATCCTCCAAATATCGATGAGGATATACGTATACATCTTTAACAACTTAAGCTCCTAATCCAAATTGAAACCATCAATTGTCAAAACTGATCAGCAAAAGTTTACTTTTTGTTGAATGCTAAGGATATGATTTAACTTATACGCCTAAACTACCAACAACGGTTATAAAGAAAAAGGAGTTTTAACAAAAAGCTCATGGTACTGTTTACTTTAACAAAAAATTACATTTTTACACTAAAAAGTTAATCCTGGTACTATTCACTTTACCCTTTATTTTGTCCTTATCATTAAAACTCAAAGTTTTCAAGTCATTTTCATTAGTTTTCCTTAAAGAAAAAGCATGTGGATTGACCTGACAAAGCCGGCTTAGCTCGTGGATTCGTGAAAACTTTGAACTAGATCACATTACGGTTTTGAGAATGTGTTGATGCTGATTGGTGAAACAAACTCTTAATTTCAATGATTTATGAGGTACATCTTGAAAAATGGATGATTCAGATTATTAAAATTTTATGTGATGTGGACCCCACAACTAGTCTCCATTTTTTTTTTAAAAAAAAAATTTTTAAAAAATGAAGTTCCCTTCCCTTAAAGGCTTCAAATATATATATATATATATATATATATATATATATATATATATATATATATGTATGTATGTATGTATGTATGTATGTATGTATGTAAGTTATTGGTTGCTACAATTGCTAGACAATGAATGCATGCTTGAGGGAAGTTCCACTTTATATGCAGCCGTGGGGTACGTAGCAACAGCTTTCCAACTTAAATTAATGTACATGGTTTATCTTACAATTTGACGAGTTAAACATCTTTTTTTAATTTATTTAACTAACATAAATGATATTCCTTAAGAAAATCCTAAACATTGAACATTTCTGATTATGGCATAAAAAAAACATTTTAGATTATTAGATAACATTAAAATAGCTTAGACAATTAGAAATTCAACTTGTAATAGCAACGACCCAATTGAAATAGCGGAGCTCTAGCAACAACTATATCCCCCGAGCCAAGTGGAGCATGTGTGAAGGAGTCAAATGCTTCTTCTATTCTTTTCCTTGGTGTAGCTAGCTGGGCCATCCTGGACTTGAACTAGAGACCTCGCCCGTCCCTTGTCTTGTTAGGCATGGTCTGTTAGCTTTTTTCAATTCGGAAAGTTGAGAAAGTACAATTCAAGGTTTTTTTAACTGAATAGCAGATTGACCTGTCTTACCATTATATTAAAATAAATGAAAGCTACCTCAAGTTGTATCTTGTCTTCTCTAAGAAAGCCTTAACCTTCGGCAAATAGTAATGAGTCTTCATGGTTCGGTGGCATCTTTGTAAGGATCTTCCTTATGAACCCGGTCTTCTCTCTAGAGGGGCTGCTCAATAGACTCTAACTATAAGATCGTTCTTTTTATTGAAAATGGACATCCTCATACTATAAGTTGATAATATAATATATCATCAGCTGAGAGATCTCTCAAATAAGTTATTTGAAGAACGCTCTATAGTGTCTATCATTATATTTTAACGATCCAAACTATCTAATTTTTGGGCATTCCTTCGAAAATTATCTTTAAATGCCTCTCTAATTTGTAAAAATCACTCAAATTATTCGTCTATTTTCCTCCTTATAATTGAATGTTTTAATATTTTTTTCATTCTTGTAGGAATGATCTTTGAGTGGTGATTTAAAATATAGACAACTCGGGTCATTTATTTGAAGGACCCTTTATACATGTGAGGGGACTGATGCAAATTATATGAGTTAGCTATAAAATCGATAATAATTCTATTTGAACACACAACGTGACACATTTATTGATAAACTCTCTGATAGAAGTGAAACTTGTATTATGTATGTAAACAACATTACTGATCAACTAATAATACTTCGTGTACTTATGGCTTTCGTACTTCTCAAATTGCTCTTAATAATCTGAAAAGAAGCTTTGAAGAGCTTCTGATCATTTAGGACTTACATAATCTAAGAAATTATAGGATATATGCTTCTTATTAAAAATATATATAAATCATATTATATAATATTTTACGTGAATGCGAATGTGAATCTAGATTCGCCTTCCTAGCTAGGAGTTTTGTTTTGACTGATTATCTACGCAGTTGTCATTTCTTAGAAGTCAAACAAATATTTTAAACCTTTCAAAGACTAGGAGTAATATTAAAATGCAAAAATACTACTCTTATCACATATGTGTATATTATTTGTATTATTTCTTTAATAGAGATGATATCATATGTGTCAATAAGTTGTACCTCTATTAGAAATGATACAACTATGTGATAAGTATGTAGTGTTACTCAGTTAGATATGGTTTGCATGACATGTTGTGTCGTAAAATAAGGCATTAGTGCTCGCATAACGAGAGATTTTCAATATATCAAATATATATGGTGTCATACAACGTACATGTTGTTATATAAAGTGTTATAATATAAGTAGATGAATATTACACGTGATGTTCTAGTTTGTAGTTCGGGTACACATTAATTTTTTTCAAAAAATAAAATCAATGCTTTGTGGGATTGACCATTCCCAATTTAGTATATTTCACATTGTAAAATGGATGAATTATCAACAGGGCCGTCGTCATTTCCATGTGTGGCAATATAAGGACGTTTTTTAAGAGTGTTGGTGAGTATCACCGAATAAATTGATGAGTCTATTTTTCCAGATATGGACACCCTGTGTTTTATAATATGTAGGCTTCCATAATAAGACCTACATAATTTGTGTGTTGATATGAATAATGAATTCAGAGTCAAACACTAATATATGCTCATATAAAAACTTGAGGTCTACTCTGTAAATGTGATGCCACACGATCGTATTGTGTTCGAAAGTCACATATTGCATACAAGAATACACACACACACACACACACACATACTTAACGGTGGCCTTAAGTGTGACATCCCACATCGCCTAGGGAGTGATTCTTATATGTATATTCCCATCTCTACCTAGCACGAGGCCTTTTGGGAGCTCATTAGCTTCGGGTTCCATAGGAACTCCGAAGTTAAGCGAGAAGGGGGCTTGAGCAATCCCATGATGGGTGACCCACTGGGAAGTTGCTCGTGAGTTCCCAAAAACAAAACCGTGAGGGCGTGGTCGGGGCCCAAAGCGGACAATATTGTGCTACGGTAGAGTCGGGTCCGAGAAATGGTCCCGCCCGGGCCGGGATGACATTGAGATTAGCTAAAGTGCGTAAGAGTTAAGAGTTTGATTTCTCTTTAATTATAAGGGAAAAAGATAATCAATATCAAGTTTGATAGCTTATTGCGCCCATAACCAAGTATGCATATGAATATGTAGACTTAGTGGATATACATCTTTATGAAAAAAAATTCTGACTCTGACGAGAAATTATTTTGTCCACTTTTTGGGAAATGAAATTGTACATCTTCGAAGACAAATTATTGAATTGAATTAGAACGTAAAATTCCTTGGTTCTATATAATTGAGAGCCTAAACTTTCTCGAGTTTTAATTGCATAACCAAATCGGAAGAAATTTTTTTTGTGAATGTGCTTATGCTAGGCACCAAGCACGACTTTGTCCCATGCCAACCCAGCTACGTATCATTGACCTTGGAGTTTATAATTCCTTCACAGTACCCAATTAGAAAATAACTAGGTGAATCAGGTAGGGTCTACCGAATATTTAACATAATTAGGTTCTCAATGTTAAGATTTTGGACAAGAGTTTGTCTTGCTTATGACAAGTTAGCCTTTTGGCCTTTAATGAGATACAAAATGCCGTCTTTTAATAAAATAAAATAAAAACTAGAATAATTCCATATGGTGTTTGATAATTTAACTGCATACTGGCCAATACTTAGATATTTATCAAACTCATATAAAATAAACCAATGCTTGGCTCCTCAATTCACTTAGTAGTCGATTTACGAAACTTCGTGTTTATAATCAGAACCATTGTAATTATAAAGTTTTATAATGATTATCTCTGCAAAAAAATACTTAAAACGAAGGTTGCTTAGTCAATCAATTGTAACAAATAGAATATATGGTTCTTATTGCTTTTACAGAATTTGTCCATCTGTTTTTTTTTTTTTTTATAGTTTGATGACTAAACATCTCATACTTTATTCTTTTTGGCAAAAATCGTATTTATAAAGTGCTTAATAATATGAACGATTTCGATTAATAAGCATAAAGTTCTGTAAATTGACCATGTAATAAATTGAGGAGAAACTCCTCCATTTGAGCCAAATTAATTATAATAAACTATGGGTCGTATGGCATTCAAAACTGAACTCTCTCGGTCTCTACCCCTCTCATTCTTTCGTTTTCATCCCACTTCTCTTAAACTATTTGTCTTTGTTTTCCATAGACCCTGGATTATTATATAATCTTGACATCAACTAGTGTCATTTTTTTAGGATCCATATGTTACGATCTTATTTGGTCATAACCAAGATTCTAAAAGACGTTAGGTGCTAGTCGAGCAACGGGTTAGGGCCTAAAGCCTAGGTGGAGCCTAGGCGGACTAGGTGGATTTAAATAAATCTATTATATTTTGTGTAAATAAGTGTTTACTTATGCTTAAAATATATATAATTTATCATAAACGAAAAAATAGAATGACATATATATTATGAAGTATTGGAACATAATGAAAACATGGGACCAATGATATAATGTGTGTTCATTTAAGTATGCAACAAGTCTCTTTCAATTTATTAAAAGAAACAAAAATGTAAAATTAAAGTTATATATCATCTGTTTAATTGAGTCACGATCTAGGCGGTTTAGACGGGCGCCTCAGCAGGTTTAGGCACCATTTCTTAATTTTCAAACGCCTAAGCATTAATCAGGGTGGTGGCCAGCTGCCTAGTACCTAGGCGGCTCTAGGCGGAGATTTTTAGAACAATGATCATAACTAGTGTCACTTTCTTAATTCTGTTTGCCAATAAAATTAAAATGTTGTCACATATTTGCAAATGTTAGTTTTGTGTCTAAATTTTTAAAGACAATAAGATAAAGCAGTTATCATGTTAAAAGATGATTTATATATAGTGTTTTCTATCATGTGGTGTTTCCCGCCTAAGCGCTAGGCAAAAGTTTTTAGAACAGTAGTCATAACTATTGTCACTTTCTTAATTCTGTTTGCCATTAAAATTAAAATGCTGTCACATATTTGCAATGTTAGTTTTGTGTCTAAAATTTTAAAGACAATAAGATAAACAGTTATCGTGTTAAAAGATGATTTGTATAGAGTGTTTTCTATCATGTGATGTTTCAGTTTAATAAAATGGAGTTTTAACGAAAAGTTCGCGGTACTATTTATTTTAACGAAAAATTACATTTTTACACTAAAAAGTCAAATATGGTACTATTCACTTTACCATTTATTTTGTCATTATGATTAAAACTCAAAATTTTCAAATATTTTTCATTAGTTTTCCTTTAATAAAATATATATTATAATGTACTATGATATGAATTACTAAAGTGAATCATAACAATTACAGTGAACATGATTTGTAAAAGGGACAAGGATTGTCTGCATTCTCACTTCTGATGTCCTTCTGTTTTGTGTGGTTATGGTTAAACCATATTAACATTTTATATTTTTTTTATTTATAAAAAAAATAAGATAAAAATAAATAATAATATAAAATATTGATGTGACTTAACCTTGATCAAACAAACAAAAAAATACGAAAAAGCACCGTAAGTGAAAGGGTAGACTATTCTTGTACTTGCATAAGTCGCTCTCGTGACACTGACAGCCATGTCAAGTTGTCAAGCGACATTATTGTTTTTTTCTTTTGGTGCAGGACTTTGTGTGCATACGGTAGGCGGCGGCGCCCGTCCAAATAGGTTGCTCCTTTCATTTTAACGGATGACTTTGAATTGTCATAAACGATCATTATGATAAATTATTTTAGTGGTAATAGCCTAATTGTTAAAATTATGTTATTCCAAACTTTATGGGTTATGCATGATAGGTATATTACTCCTTAATTTTTAGTCAAACTTCATGCATAACAGTTTGTTGGAAAACTTAAAAACTCTAATCTCATAAATCCACAATAACATTTACTAAACTCAAATATACATTTAAGTGCTCGAGTGTTAACTAGTTGATAATGTGATACGGTGCTAACTAATCACTCAACTGTGCCATCTCTACAAAGTAATTTTATGATTCGAATTGTGAATATTTTAAGTTCTTATTAGACCGTGACCTAATAAATAGATGAATATAGTAATATCACTTATATAGGAATCCTTTAGACCGTGACCAAATAAATAGACGAATATAGTATTGAACATAACAATAAAACTTTCGAACTTAAGTGAACTTTTGCAAGATTGATCATTGTGAAATGAGCTTGCACGAATGTTTAGCACCATATTAAATTACTAGGCAGATGCATGTATGGACCTAGATAGTCCTAGGACCACCCAGAAGTCTAAAAAGGTGCATGTGAGGACCTTTGAGGACCACCCAACGGTATGGGCAAGTGGTGCAAGAGCGAAGACAGCTATGGTTGTTCAAATGTTGTGCAACTTAAGTTTTGAACCAATAAGAAAGACCACCATGGATATGATGTTATTGGACCTTTGGTTCCAATGAAGAAGAGAGACTTTCTCTCTCCATTTCCCACATGACCTACTCTCCATTTTTCTTTTTCTTTTTGTAACTGTTTTTCAATCAGGTTGTTCCACCTAACATTTTAATTAATAAAGGAATGGTGTATACCTCAACCAAGAGTTTTTATACCATATGTTTAACCTCGTCATTTCTTTTAAAATTCACTATAAATTCATACGACATCTGAAAAATATTTCGTAAAGTACTACGAACTTGTAATCACTGAACTTTCATCTTACACCATCAAATTCACTAAAATACTAAAGCTAAAATTATGATATTTTTGTATGTTGTATGTTAAATAGTAAACGTAATTAAAATAATAAACTCAAATTCTCAATAGTAGTTCTTTTAAGTATAAATAGGAACTTATGTGTATGATATAAAATAAATTTACTTAAATCTACCTAGGTCTCGTCTAGGTGTATAGGCATTAGGCCCTAGCCGTTGCCTGACTACCACCTACCGTACCTTGATTATGACCACCCAATGTTAGAATCATGGATCCTCCATTGTCCCTCATGAATAAATTTTAACAAGATCCAAAAGAAAAGTGTTTCACTTAATTTAGGGTTGGATTCAGTTGGCAAACCACGCCAAATTTATTGTGCCACCATCTAGTTATATATACACAATTACCAAAAATCATCTACCGCCAGCCAACCGTTACCTTGCGATTGCCGAAAGTCAATTCAGCCGAAATCGTTGGTCGGTTCAATTGGTAAATGGCACAACCAGCAAGTAGCAAATGGTATCATATAATAGTTCAAAAACTCCGTAATTTAGAATTCTAATCGAAGGTTTCATAACAACGGGGATAATTTTATGTATTTATCAGCAAAAGCTATATTAGATGTTTTATGTACAATTCTTCACAGGCTCCGTTCTGCTAGCTGGCTTTGTTGATATCATATATAGAATACATAGGTACTACGCAATGGAAAATCTTAGCATTTAATCCTTTTTAGTTGACTTTTACATGCAATAAAAAACCTAAAATAGCTTTAAAATATTTGAAATATGTATAGTATATATCGGTATACCGCCGGTATACCAAAACACAAACCAAAATCATACCGTTAATCGATCGGTTATGCCAACCAATTTTGAAGATGTACCAAGATTACTGTACCAATATGAACCGATCGGTTTGAATCGGTCGGTAAGTCAATTTATGGAAAAATATTCCAGCCCTACCACTTATAATCAGGCTTCAAAATCTCTTTTTTTAGGTCAAATAAAAATATATAATGAATGATCAAGAACAGGCGCCGGGTAACATGTCATATGTAACTAGTTAGACACCCAAAAGGAAGAACCACAACTACACAATTTCTAACTCATCAAGAATACAATAAAATTTAGGGAACTTTAACGAATAGCTCCTGGTACTGTTCATTTTAACAAAAAAAATCACAATTTTACACTAAAAACTTAATCATGGTACTATTTACTTTATCATTTATTTTGTCCTTATCGTTAAAACTCAAGATTTTCAAGTTATTTTCATTAGTTTTCCTTTAAACTTATCAATCATGGAGGACCCACATCAATCCATCTTGATATGGATAATTTAGGAAGACTAAATCTTGTATGTCGTAGAAATACTATAAGGCACTACGAAGAAAGACCGCACTATGATAATCTTATAATCGTCCGCAAATAATGACTGCTACTGAATAAAAATACAAGTACTGTAAGTGTATCCTAAAATAAAACTTTGGCACTGGTATGTAACTTTTGAAGTACAGGAGGTGACTACTCTAGTCCAATTTTGGAAGCCACCATTTATTTTGGAGTATAATTCTCTCTCATCAAAATCCTCTTCTCTCCTTTCCCTTTCCTCCTCTTTCGTTTTCTGTTTTTGTTTCTCTATAAAGAAGTCAATAAAAGACCTTGACATTGTAAAATCGTGAACATTCAAATAAGAGAGGACTAGAGGCGAGAGAAATGGGAGAGAAGAAAATTCAAAATCCTTGTTTTCTTTTTTCTCGTTCATTTTACCTTTGGATAAATTATATTTTGACCCTTAGGTTTATGTCGAAATTCATACGGCTTTCAATTTTTTCAATGTCATCAGCGACTGACAATTTTGTATTAAGTGCAATTGTTCTTGGTTCCAAATGTGGTCTTTTCTAACATCATGCTTTATTGCCACTGTCACAAAGAGATGATTAATGCTATAGTAGCTAACATTTATTCAAATGGGGGTTGGAGTATTGATCAACTTCAGGAGTGGTTTCCAAAAGAAATTGTGGATCATATTGTTAACACTCCTATTAATATTATGGAAGGTGCCCAAGACAAATGTATTTGGAATGAGATTAGTGATGGAAATTTCACTGTTAAATTCATTTATAATCTTGTTATTTAAGTGTCTGAATGCCCAGATTGGAAGTGGAAGTCTATCTAGCAATGCTATTTACCTCCTAATGTGAAATATTTCTTGTGGCTTCTATGATTGGATATACTCCTCACTAATAGTCAACGCTTCAAGAGGGGCTTAGTTACTGATCATTCGTGCTACAAATGTGTGGGTGTCTATGAGTCTATTGCACATATATGTAGAGACTATATTATTTCTATTCAAGTATTGCAAAGTCTTAATGTTCCAAATTCTTTTCTTTTTTTCTTATTTTTTTTTTTGGGCCCTGGGAGATTCTATTATTTCTATTCAAGTATTGCAAAGTTTTAGGGGGGGTGTATTCAATTGGGATTTTGAAGGATTTTAATTTTTTTAATGAATCTAGGGGTATTCAATCAAGATTTTAAGTGATTATCTGAAATTCAAGGTGTATTCAATTAGAATTTTAAGATAGTTTATTAAAATCTTTAGAAATTCGGATGTATTCAATTAGGATTTTAAAGAAATTTATAACATTCCATGTGTATTCAATTAGAAATTGATTTTAAAGAATTTGAGAAAGTTGAGGAATTAGAGGGAATTGGAGAGATTTCGTAGTGTATTTTAAGCATCCACAAATCTCACCATTTTGAAACACCCCGACCTCAATAAAAACCACTAGTTATCTTACCTTAGACTAGCCTATAAGTACGAATGAAAGTGATTAGAGTAAAGACACACACAAACAGAGCATATGTATCAAAGTGCAGTCTAGAAGAATAAATAATAATTATACAGATCATAAAAGAAACCCTACACTGGTGGATGTCTGTCAGAACCGCCGAGAAGTCCTCGTGAGCGACCGACACTAACTTCTATCTAGAACCTGGAAGAGCGCAAAACAGAAAGTGTGAGTGGGCAAAAACAAAACTTTCAAAACGATTTATCTTTTCAAATATAATAACTCCTCGCTGTAAAACCCGTATAAGTTTCCTAGAAAATAATATTGTAAACATATATGAAAACTATACTCGAGAATAACCAAACCATGTGTATGCCATGACAATCATCTCAACCATGAATAAGTAAGCCAGGTGAATTGCTCTAATTTAAAGTGACATATCAGCTGAACTCACCTAACGTGACCTATACGGCTGAATCTATAACTCAACAATTAAATCAAATCCTGCACACGAGTCGGAACCACCTATGTGGTCTGTACAACAGGCTAGGTATAAATAAGTACGCTCAAGTGCTACGATCATGTGAAGGTTGTGCGAAGTATCGCAAGTCACCTACGAGTCAGAACCACCTAATGTGGTCTGTACGAAGGTTGGCACTTGCCTTGGATCCAAGGTGATCGTGTGGTGCGGGAGGTGAACGATCACGTGAAGGCTAGGCCCTGTCCCCGGGAAGAGCACTAATATTGGGATGCAGGATATAAATCACTAAAAGCAACTCATCATAATCATGCTCACTACCATCGCAATCATCACTATATACTTACCTGAAACTTACCTGAGCGTCCACAGCATCGAGCAGTAATATGTACAACTATAATAAAGCATATTTTAATATATAATGCATATGACATGGCATTTAAAACGTAAAAACACATTTAAGCAGTTTCTGGGAAACATAAGGCATATATATGTATATATATAAAACCAAAAAGCCTACTCACTGGTATGTAGCCGGGTCATAACCCCCAAGTCTCGCCTAGCTGCCCTCGTCCTCTAGAAACATCTCACCTATATGTAAAACAACTATTTTAATGTTACTTTTAAGCACATAACCATCACTATGAAATAACTTCTCATACGTTGCTCAATTGGGGTGTTTGAATATACCATCGTGGCCTACTCAACACCACGAGCATCCCTATATTTTTAGAAAAAAATTTCAGCATCCCACGTGCTGGCCAAGGCACTGCCACACGCACGGCCATGAGCCTGACACGATGGACGGAATCCCTAACGACGTTAAGGAATATTTCGTTAAATAACAGCATATTCCATCTAAAAACTAACGGTGTTACCTTACGCAGTTAGCATATCCCGTCAAAGTTGAAAAATATTCCTCTTCTTCTCCGATGGTTCGCTAGATTCCGGCACCGGCCGCCGCTGCACTCGCCGGTTTCTGGAAAAACTTTAAATCTTAATATCTTCGTCGTTTTAACACCAAATTTCATGAAATTGGTACCAAATTGAAGCTCTCAACTAGGAGAACATGATCTTACCTATTTAAAAGCCTAAAATCGACGGAACATGGTCAAAAATCCTTCGACAGTCCAACCAAATCTGTAACTTCCTAAACTCGTGTATCCCGACGTCCAAACCTACTCCAAAATTGTTCTAAAAGACTAGGGAAGTTGTTTGAGAACTACCACGAGTCTTAAATCCTTAAGTAGATCCCACGATCATGTCGAAGTAGTTTAACTCCTCGCCAGAGTTTAAGGATTCTCAGGTTCCCGAGGTCTTTTCCCTAAACTACTGGTATGACTGTGTTCCTCAGCTTGCAAGGAACTTAGAAGTAGTCTCCATTAGCTCAATCTGTGCACGACAAGATTGGTTGGGTGTGTGGATGTACGGACTGTATGGACAGGGAAGAATCAAGAGAAAGAGTGAGTGCAAGTACGTGAGGGTGAATGTGTGTGTGTGTGGTCCAGGTTGGGTGATAATAAAAAATATAGGGCCCTAATTTGGGCCATAAAATTTAAGGCTAACAATTTAATCCAAACAAACCCAATTTTCCACTACAACCCAACAAGGCCCTTAATTCATATCAACATTCTCGTGGCGTCAAATATAATTTGATTTCGTCAACAGAAAAATGATTCACAAATTATCTACGTACACCACGTCACAAGACCCACGAGGGCAAAATTGTCATTTCCACGCGTTCAAGGATAAAATATATTTTAATTTGGGACGGGTCGTCACATCTTTCTATCAGATTTCGAGGGAATTTAATCAAAATTTTATATGGAATCTCTACAAATCAATTAAACTTCATAAAAATCCATTAAAGTCTCAAATTCTCAATTGAATAATGTTCCAAATTTTTTTTTTTTATGTTTTAATTGTCTGCATAATATTTTTTTGTTTGAAGGGTCTCTTCTGTGACCATTATTATTAGCGTCTTGTGTTTTGTGTCACCTGTTGGTTCATTTGGCAAAAGCAAAATAAGAGCATTTTTTAAAAGGAAAAGTAATGAAAAATGCTTGAAAACTTTGAGTTTTAACGATAAGGATAAAATAAATGGTAAAGTGAATAGTATCATGATTGACTTTTTAATGTAAAATTGTGGTTTTTCGTTAAAGTAAACAGTACCATGAGCTTTTCGTTAAAGTTTCTTTTTTTTAAAAGTGATTTTGTCTTCCCAAGTGATCTCAAAATTATTATTCACTCTTTTGTCGTGAATGGCTACAAGCAAATATTATGACTTCTCATAAGGTACCTGGAACCCTTACTTTCCTTCATTGGGAACTGCCTCCAAATGGGTGGTTTAAACTAAATGTGGATGGTTGCAGAAAAACACCCTCTTAATTTTTTTAGAGCAGGTAGTGTTCTTAAGAACTCTTTTGGAGCTTAGGATGCTGGTTTTTGTGTTAATCTTAGGCGTGGTTAGATTCTCAACGTTGAAATTTGGGACATCTTTTTGGGTTTACAACTTTCTGGGAATAAAGGTATTCAATGCCTTTTGATGGAGTATGATCCTACAATTGTTATCCAACTGATAACACATGGTGTCACTGACAATCATTCTATTGCTGAATTGATTTAAGCCTGTCATGTGATGTTACTACATGACTAAGAACGTAATATTCAACATATCCATCGTTAAATGAAGTAGCTGATAAGTTGGCCAACCTGAGCCTCTCTCATCCTTTGAGTCCGATCTACTTTGAGTAAGCTCCATCTTCTTGTAAGGAATTATTATTTTTTTATATTTCTGGGGTCTCTCAACTGCGCTACATTAATTTCTCTTTTGTCCGGCTATTAGTCCCTTTGTTTAAAAAAAAAAATGTAAAAAAACTATCCAAAAGCCAATATGAATATCATAAAAAAGAATGGCATCTTAGTAAAAACAATATGGTGTTTGAAAAGTATCGTAGACAATTAAAAAAGGGTAAATTACATTTTACCCCTTTAGGTTTATGATCGATCTCAATTTCTTACAACATCTTTAAAACATTTAAATTTCATATATCCGTTAGAAAATCTATTAAGTAAATCGTTAAATGATGATGTGACAAATATGATATTCACATTTGTGCTGACGTATCTGCCAAATTTTTGCCACGTGGCAAAAAAATAATTTTTTTTATGCATTTAAAATATTATAATAATTTACCCCATTAAAAAAAAAAAAAACAAAAACAAAACAAAACCCATCTCCCTTGCCCGAGCCCTTTCTCCTCTTCGCCCCACCCTCATTATCCTCTTCACCCCCACTCAAGTAATTCGTTTGTTAAGTTGTAGACTAGAGTTATTTAATATACACACGTTATCTTCGAAGAAAATATATGTATCTAATATCCAACATACATTCATACCATTTACACTCTATATCAAATATTATGAGTAAAAGTGTTCTTACTCTGTCATTCAAACTGAAAATCTCCTCTCCCGCCTATCATGTATTAATATTTTTCTCACCACTTTTCCATTTTCCACTACTATACTGAAATTTTTGTAACATGAAATTGTGATACATCATCATTTGAAAGCATCCCTATTATCATATTGAGTATAAGCCACACTATAATAAAGTTTTCTTAATTGATTTTTGGGATGCCCCCACTAAAAGAAATTTGTAGCTCCGTCCCTACCCCCACCGCAAGCTTGACTCCCTCCACGGCGATGGCCTCTCAAAGATCGCATCTTTCGACGACCTAGGTTTTCCGTCTGTGGCCTAATCGGCTGGTTCTCCATTAACGTCATGATCGTCCTCGCCCAGACCTGGGTTTTGAAATCCATGAAATTTCTGGAACATTGTTGTCGATAAGGGCGTCCATGAGAACCCTAGCGAGGAATTTGGAATTTTGGGTTAGAGAAGGAGGTGCATAATTAATGGGGGAAGGAGTGGGTGATGGGTGATGGGTGATGGGAGATGGAAGAAGGGGGTGGGCTTGGGTGGGGAGGATGAAGATTGGGAATCTTTCGTTTTTTTTTTTTTTTTGGTTTTGGTTTCAGCCACCTTTATCCCTTCCTCCCTTTCATCGAACACCTTCTCTTCATCTCTTCGTCTTCCTTCTTCTTCTGATAATTTCCGTTTTAGTATAATTTTTTTTCATTTTGATGTGCTTGTTTTGAGCAGATTAAAGTCGGCTGTTTCTACCAAACCTACCAGTCTAAGCTCCATGGAAGAACTCAGGGCCGTACGGATGGTCATGGTACTATTTCATATTTTCATAACCATAAAACCCACTGATCATTTTCGTCATTGTTCTTGATTTGGGTTGTATTTTTCATTTTTTTTTTGTTAGGTTTCAATCAAATGGGGTTGTTTGATTTGTATACAACTGAGTGCGAAAGGGGTTTTTTTATTTGGTTTCAATCAAATGGTTTTTTGAGTTGGTTTCAATCAAATGAGGATTTTTATTTCGTTTCAATCAAAGGGGTTTTCCAAGCCTTCAGTCTATCCACACTCATATCACCGAAATGGGGTATCCAAAACCAGACGCCGAGCAGATTTTGGCGCTCAACGAGAAGTAAGTGCTGTCGTCGACATTAAAGGTGATTTATCGGAGAATTCTATGCAGGAGGTAGTAGATCGAAGCAACATTTGGAGCTTCTGGGCCATTCAATCTTCGTTAAAGAATGGAGCTTCTGGGCCGTCAGGAGGGGTGGTGCGCTGGTGGTTATGGAGATTGGAGGAGATGAAGGTCCTGTGGTCGGTGGAAGAAGAGAGGGTGGGCCCCTTTTCATTTTGTTTTAATTTAATTTAATTTTTTTTTATGATGTGTCTAAGTTTTGGAGGGAATGGGCTGATGTGTAATGGCATCCCCTAGCTAGTTTTTAACGAACTAATGGATGAAAAATATAACAGATGTATTATATTGAAATAAAATAGTACGTGACGTATGAAAGTGAAATTTTTTGACAATGTTGTATGAGGTTGCAATAGACCTCAAACTTGATGTGGTAAAGTGTAATTTACCCATTAAAAAACGTAAAAATAAATAAGCCTCGTTAAAAAATACCCACACGTTGGGTTTGATTTGTTTTCATGATGAGTTTGTAATTGTAAAATTATGGTTTTTTTTTAGCTTGTGTAACGGGTCTACATTTTTGTTTCTGTTTTTGTTTTTGGCACAAATGATTTTTTATTTTTGTCAAACAATAGGTTTTGTTAGATAGATGTTAGATTAGTCACCGACAGAGTTTGAATCCATGCCGTTATGTAAGGGCTCAATAAATTTCCACCACTTTGGTAAAGTGTCACTTGCGCATAAACGATATTATCTACACTAAGAAGAAGGGAGTGGGCTTAACCTCATAAGTGCTAGCGATAATGTGTAATGGGGCTACTTTTTTTGTTTAACTCAGCATTTATGCGATTTCAATTTAAACCATAATCTTGCATTTATTTCTTATTGGTATAACTACTTGCCTTTGATAGTAAATATAATTTTTTTTTTTAAAACCCATATGGTACCTATTTTCTTGTCGATGGGTCCTTACTCACTATTGCTTGAAATGCTTATTTGTTTGATTATACTAAACGTTGTACAAAAGGTTTCCTTCTTTAATTAAATTTACTTTTCCATTAAAAAAAAAACAAAGATGATTAATTCTTTATTATATTTTGTCAGAGACTAATTGTTATTTGTTCAAAATTAATAACTATCACATTATACCTATATTGTAGATGAAGCTAATTTCCAAGAGTGATGTTAGATAACTTGTATATGAACCTATATGGTATTATACCTATTTGTTAGATAACGTGTGTATTGAAGAATGGAAATCCAGATGGCTTGCCAGAAATGAAAGTGTTATGATTCACTTGTACCGAAAAGATTCATCACATTTTAAAAGTAAAAGAATTCTTTTCATGAAGAACATTAAATCAAAACAAAAATTAAGGAGTAAGTATATACTTATAAGCTAAGTATTGAGGTAACAAATAAAAATAAGGCATGTATGGGGCTAAGCTAATTTTATTTATGCAAAGTCATACATCAGATTCAGGAATCTCTCACTTCCTTAAATAACGAAGAACACGTCACTAGACAAGCTTATGTCACCCTAACAATCTTGCAATGCACCATAAATTTCAGCATAAGGCCACAACCACAAATTGCAACCATTGTCAATGTCAAATAATCGATCTACCATTGCGACAGCTTAGCAATATGATTGAGGTTGCTTTCTCCTAGTTGCCTATAAAAAGAATTAGAGGCCTTCAATCTCAGTACCTTCATCAAATTCAATCTCTACGATTATATGAATCTCAAATGATTATTCAATCAACTAAACTGCTCTTCTGCACAAACCAATTCCTCTTCAGCAAAACCCCTTAGCTCTTCATATACAAATCAAAGCAATCCTTCGAAGCAAGCACTACTTCCAATCTCTAAGATCTAAAACTGTTACAGCTCTACCACCCCGTGGTATGATTTGGATGATGTGTATGAAGGAAAAATTTTGTCCTAGCTAAGAACATGTAAGAACATTTGAATACATAGGCATACTAATAACACTTTAAAGTAGGCATGCATTCAAAAACAATTCATAAAACCCATGACTTTCAAAGCCTAGTATATGGTGAACCATAAGACTCTTTAACAATATTAAAGAGAATAAGAATTTAGAGATTCTTTACCCTTGAAGCTCATCCTTGATTACACAAGGGATTCACCCAAGTGGAGGGCCTTCAAGTCACCTCCTTGCTCCTTGGATCTTCCTTGTGATTTTCTCCCTTTTAGTGCTCCTTTTCTTCTTTGAGGATTTGAGGATTTGTTCTCCAAAACACCAAAAGTTTGGTGTCTCTAAGTCTCCACACCAAAGATGTTGTGTGAAGATGAAAATGGATGACTTAGGGAAGAAAGATTGCTAGATGTTCTTCCCCTAAGGTGGCCGGCCTCTATGTAGAAAATGAGAGAATAGGTTTCACCCAAATTCCATTAGCAAACCCCTTAATGTGAAACCAAGCTATAATGTTGATTTTACACTTCATTTCATGTGAGTGGCAAACTTGTAATTAATACAAGTTTGCTACCCCTCACCCTTATGGCCATATGTTGTTATTGGGCTTAATTGCCCATTTTGTTTTAGTTGTCATACAACTTAAACATAATGGGCCTTGTGGACCAAAACGTTTTTGTGCCCCGAAGCCCAAAACTAACTTAAACGCCCAATACGAACGTTTCGTATAATTAATTAACTATTTAATTAATCTTGACCATTCTTCAATTAAACCATTTAATTGCTTATCCATTTCATATAATTTCTTCACTTATATCCTTACTCGGTGTACGATCCATTAGGTTCCAATTAGCGAGGTAGTGGGCGATGTTACTCTTAACGATCGATTGTGAATTGAAACCACATTTCAATTCTCCCTTAAAATTAGTGTTTGCTAATCTTTAGGGCTTCCACAAACCATGGGTGACGCCTAGCAGCATGTCATGGTTACCCAAGCTAAGTAGATGTGGTTGGAGAACCTATCCAGTTACAACTACAATGCAATACGGTCCTTCTCTAATACAATACTCTTAATTACATTGTTTAAGTGATAGTTTGTTTCATGTCTACTATCCAATGTGATATTTCTCTATATGATTCAATTGAATAAGATTTGGAACAACCTTCCTTAGTCATATTCATATGCTTTGGCCAAAGACTCTCGAATCATATCTTAGAGTATTCTCCTTCCACTATGGAAGGTTAGAGATCCCTTGTTGTGCATTCATATGCCTACATGACTAGATAGCTTGACCCCAACAATGCCGTGGACACTCCAATGGAATGCCGTTGACATAATCAAAGATCAAGGACCTAACCATTAGACATCAATGATGCCTCAGGTCAAAGGACTACTTTGCATATTGCAACTATTGAGTTCTCACATGACATGTATGTTCGAACTCTCGTTTGATCGTTGTTCAGTGTACTCGATTACTCTTTCGAGCACCTATGTGTTTGCCTTAGTGTCCAACACCAAATGACTTGAGACTAGTTCATACTCACGCTTGAGTCGACATAACACATACTAACCTTAGCGGATTGTCAATGCCCAATTGGCAATCCTATGGCTAGGAACGTTTTAGGAATGAACATAAGAGAAAGGTCTCGTTAATTTAACTAACTTAAATCACTTGTCTCTTAGATCAATTACATTCCTTGGATTCCCTTATTGCTTAAACACAAGATACTATAAATAGTGATTAACAATAAGCTTTGCCCTCTATTAAACATATAAAAGTTTAACACAATAAGTATTCCAAAAAGCTATTACATCAAATGAGTGGCTTTGTGGGCATACTTCCAACAATCTCCCACTTGCACTCAAAGCCATCTTCCCATGTATCTAATACCCATCTTTTCCATATGACGGTCAAGTTGGATTTGAGACATTGGCTTCGTTAGTGGATCTGCTACGTTATCGGCTGAAGCAACTTTGAGGATGTTAACTTTCCCCTCGGCAGCATATCTTCTAATGATATTAAAGCGCCTATCAAAATGCTTGTTCTTTTGATGTGCCCTGGGTTCCTTGGCTTGAGCTATCGCCCCACTATTATCACAGTACAAAGTTACTGGTGATGTAATGGTTGGAACCACTCCAAGTTCATTGATGAACTTCTTCATCCAGAACGCTTCTTTGCCGGCTTCAGCTGCAGCGACATATTCAGCCTCTGTCGTGGAATCAGCAATTACACTTTGTTTCTTGCTTTTCCAGCTGACAGCCCCACCATTCAGAGTGAATACATATCCGGAGTTGGAACTTCTATCATCGACGTCAGATTGGAAATCTGCGTCTGTATAGCCTTCCACTCGCAACTCTGTCGCTCCTCCATAAACGAGGAACATGTCCTTAGTTCTTCTTAAGTACTTAAGGACCGTCTTGACAGCTGCCCAGTGTTCTGATCCTGGGTTAGATTGATATCGACTAGTAATGCTCACAGCATATGCGATATCAGGCCTTGTGCATATCATGGCATACATAAGACTTCCTATGGCGGAAGCATAAGGAATCATATTCATATGCCGTATCTCTTCAGGAGTCTTAGGTCCCATGGACTTAGAAAGATGAATTCCATGTCCTACAGGAAGAATACCTTTCTTAGATTGCTCCATCTGGAACCTACTTAGCACCTTATCAATGTACATAGATTGGGATAATCCAATTAATTTTCTGGATCTATCACGATAGAGCTTTATCCCAAGTACATAAGATGCATCTCCTAAATCTTTCATGTGGAAGGTTTTGGACAACCACACTTTCACAGAAGAAAGTACTGCAGTGTCATTCCCGAATAGCAATATGTCGTCTACATATAACACTAGGAATACAACTGCTTCCCCAACGACTTTTTGATAAACACAATTGTCGTCTTCGTTTTGGGTAAAACCAAACGATTTGATTTCAGTATCAAAACGAATGTTCCAGCTCCTGGAGGCTTGCTTAAGTCCATAAATGGACCTTTGAAGCTTGCATACCTTAGTCTTTTCAGACTTGGACACGAAACCTTCGGGTTGAGCCATATAAAGCTCTTCCTCTAGGTAGCCGTTCAGAAAGGCTGTCTTCACGTCCATTTGCCAGATTTCATAATCATGGTACGCAGCTATTGCAAGCAAAATCCGAATGGACTTAATCATGGCTACAGGAGAGAAAGTTTCTTCATAGTCAATCCCTTCTCGTTGCCTGTAACCTTTGGCTACTAGTCTAGCCTTATAAGTCTCCACGTTCCCATCAACGCCTATTTTCCTCTTGAAGATCCATTTGTTTCCAACAGGTACTATACCTTCTGGAGGGTCTACAAGAGTCCAGACTTGATTTTGATACATGGAATCCATCTCGGATTTCATGGCCTCTTGCCATCTCTTTGAGTCAATGTCGGACATTGCCTCAATGTAGTCTCTAGGGTCTTCCTTTGTGTCATTGTCACCTAGAAGGTACAATTCCCCAAAGTCTTTGTCTAAGCCATACCTCCTAGGTGGCTTATTAACCCGTTCAGATCTACGTGGAGCTAGGGGTTCAGGAACAGGGTTGTCAACTTGTCGAGTGCTTGTTTGTGGTTCATCATTAATCTCATTAATTTCCTTCAATTCTATCTTGCTAGTTCCTTTAAGAACTAATTCATCCTCCATGAATATAGCAGTTCTGGCGACAAAGACTTTCTGATCGTCAGGGTGATAGAATTCGTATCCATAGGTTTGTTTAGGATACCCCACAAAATAGCATTTAACGGATCTCGCTTCAAGCTTTCCAGCATCTTGTTTCTTAACGTATGCTGGACAACCCCAAATCTTAAGATGTTTAAGACTTGGCTTCTTTCCATACCATATCTCATATGGTGTTTGTGGAACAGATTTAGAAGGCACTGCATTCAGCAAATAAGCTGCTGTGTGTAGTGCATATCCCCAGAATGATATTGGTAGATCAGCGGAACTCATCATAGAACGAACCATGTTCATCAAGGTTCGGTTTCTCCTTTCAGAAACTCCGTTATGTTGAGGAGTTCCTGGTGGAGTCCACTGTGATACAATTCCACACTCTTTGAGATAATCTAGGAACTCATTACTCAGATATTCACCCCCTCGATCCGATCTTAGGGTCTTTATCTGTTTCCCAGTTTGCTTCTCAACTTCATTCTTGAATTCTTTGAACCTTTCAAAGGATTCTGACTTGTACTTCATAAGATACAAATAGCCAAACCGAGAGTGATCGTCGGTGAATGTGATATAGTAGGAGAAGTCTCCTCTCGATGTAGTAGACATAGGTCCACATACGTCAGTGTGGATTAACCCTAGAATTTCAGTGGCACGCTCTCCTTTCCCAGTGAATGGAGATTTGGTCATCTTCCCCAGTGACAAGGTTCACAAGTTCCCATGAGGTCATTACCTAATGGGCTAAGATATCCATCTTTCGACATCTTGCGAATCTTATCCTGGTTTACATGTCCAAGTTTAAGATGCCAAAGTCTAACTTGGTTAACTTCTTCTCTAGCCCTTTTGGGTTTTGAGGTATTCCCGCTTTCAATACAGTGCATCCCACTATTCGTCTCTTGGTGAAAAAGTCCCTCTATCATATTACCATGAGAGATAATACGACCGTTCAAGTATAAAGTGCAACTCATTTTGTCAAACAATACTGAGTGCCCATCTCGTAAAAGCTTAGAGATAGAAATCAAATTCTTTATACATGAAGGAAAATATAAACAATTTTTAAGTTCCAGGACTTCCCCAGAGGGTAGGTTAAGCATGTAGGTGCCTATTGCTTTTGCAGAGATTTTAGCGCCGTTCCCAACTCGCACAACCATCTCCCCATTGCGTAGTGTCTTACTCCCTACTAGTCCCTGCATCGTATTACAGATATGTTGACTAGCGCCTGAATCAAATATCCAGGAATTGGAGCTCACTGTAAAAGCACTTTCTATGACCGAAATAGTTTCTTCAAAAGTTCGTGTCATAAGGCTCGCAATGCGCACCCTGTATTTCTTCTTCCAACGTTCATCCTTTCCACAATGAAAGCATGTTCCTTTGGATTTCTTTGCCTTCTTCTTAAGTAACCTTTTCCTTGTTTTTGCATTCTCACTCCCACTGTCCTTTTTGAAACATTTTTCAAATTTACAGCACATGTCAATCATCTCGTTAAAAGTATGATCAAATCTATTCACTTTATAGTTTACAATAAACTTAGTGAAATCATCCGAGAGATATGCAAGGAAAAAGTCTTGGGCCATTTTGTCAAGTATAATGGTGGGTAGTATTTTAGGCATGTCGTTAACTACATAACATAACAGAAATCGTATTAGATTGTTGATTAACTACTTGATTGGGTCTTGAATCAAATAGTATCACCCACTATTTTTGGCAAATTCCATATCCCTCAATAGAATCCGAGAGTTATGTTGAACTCTTAGCGGGGTATGGGAGACTCACCATTACCAAGCCCACCTCAGAATTATATCATGTTGGTTAGCAAAAATAATGATGAGAGAATAACACTTTAGTCATTTACAACTCTTGTAATTACCCATCTAGTTTGGCCTCTAGAGAATGAATGCCTCAGAATTATATCATGTTGGCACCATTGCACTTAGTTAAGTTATTCCCACCATGCTTAGTTTATGTAGAGGTTCAAGCACAACCTCAGAATTATATCATGTTGGTCATACTCGTTGTCTACACTCACCTCATCATATGTTTATGGACTCCTCCTGGATGTAAGCCCATACTTTGTACTTCCCCATTATAGGGTGAAGCCGGTGCATGAGTCACAAACGATTGGAGCCCACCACGGTGGAAGGCCTACGAAGAAATGTTCAAAACATCTCTCGTTTATCAACTTAATATTCGTTTGTTGAGGGAGTAGTTTTGGGCTACATCAAAAACATTTTAATCATATTAAAAGAACATGGGCCTATCACAACTATTGGTCCAGGTTAATATGAATTAGTAGCATATAATACTCCCACTGTTTCGTTGAAACAAGCGAGACTATATGGAACTACTAACGAACGCATTGCATCCTCATATGGACTATATAGTCGTTTTAGGTTTTAGGATGATTATGAACCGTTTGATTTGATCCAACACGAGCCTTGTGTTGTACCTTGGGTTTAAGGTAGATAGTTGTTGATTTTAGTTACGCGTTTAATCCAATTAAACCATTATTTCCTATTGGGCGTTGGACCCAACTATTCCAATTTGCATACATATAAACAAAGAGGAATACATGAAATAATAAGAAGGGCTTATGCCCTTTTACAACACAAATAATGGGCTTATGCCCTTTACAACAAATTGAAGGACTTATGCCCAATACAACAACTTGAATTAATCAAATTACATTCAAATCTACATTACTTAAAACCCAAGCATTCATAATGTAAATCGGCCAATCACATAGCTCAATTATCGAGGCCTTTGGTTCATAATCACCCTTTTCTTAATTAACTAAATTAACTAAGAAAGCAACTTTAAACAATTGGTTTTTGGATCCATAGAATTGATTTAAATGGAACTAAATATAATGAAAATCCAATTCTCATTAAAGAGACAAAACAATTTTTGTTCTCATTTTATTTGGGCCATTTTGTAAAACACAAACTTTTGGGCCAAAATTCAAATACACAAAAGTATCAACATTTTATATAATTGCACAAAAGTACCCCACTAGAGGGGTGGCCGGCCATCATTGAGATTTTTGATAAAAAAAAATTTTTGTAAGTGGATTTTGGTGGGTGAGATTAAAGATGGTGGGGATGGTTTGAAAAGAAAATATATCTTTGATATAATTAAAACCATTTAATCATTTCTTACCAACAATCATCATCCATCAACTAATATTCAAAAATATATCTTTGACATAATTAAAGCCATTTAATCATTCCTCACCAATAATCATCACCCATCAACTAATAATCAAAACTTTATGTAAAACATAAAACTTTTGAATCAAAACTTCAAAACTTTTTGTTCTTGATAAGAACTTCAAGAAATATGAAGAACATACATGAAAACTCATAATAGCTCCATGGATGTTTTCTTTCACCAAAAACTCAAATTTTCACAACTCAAAAGAGGGTTAATATCCTAGGGTACTTAGGGGTTCCAAAAAGCACTTTAAAACCATTTTAACAAGCCTAACATGAACCCAAAAAATCACCCTTTGGATTTGGCCGAAAATCCCAAAACACTTGACACCAACTTTTAGTTCCATTATTCATGCTTTAATGAAATACATCTACAACATTTGAGATGCTAAATTTTCAAGTAAAATTTATATTCAAAGCAAGAACAAAGCTTGTAACATTTACAACACTTAAATCACAAAATATGAAAAATCACAAAACCCAAAAGGATCCACCATAAACTAGGCCTAGGCTCTGATACCACTTGAAGGAAAAATTTTGTCCTAGCTAAGAACATGTAAGAACATTTGAATACATAGGCATACTAATAACACTTTAAAGTAGGCATGCATTCAAAAACAATTCATAAAACCCATGACTTTCAAAGCCTAGTATATGGTGAACCATAAGACTCTTTAACAATATTAAAGAGAATAAGAATTTAGAGATTCTTTACCCTTGAAGCTCATCCTTGATTACACAAGGGATTCACCCAAGTGGAGGGCCTTCAAGTCACCTCCTTGCTCCTTGGATCTTCCTTGTGATTTTCTCCCTTTTAGTGCTCCTTTTCTTCTTTGAGGATTTGAGGATTTGTTCTCCAAAACACCAAAAGTTTGGTGTCTCTAAGTCTCCACACCAAAGATGTTGTGTGAAGATGAAAATGGATGACTTAGGGAAGAAAGATTGCTAGATGTTCTTCCCCTAAGGTGGCCGGCCTCTATGTAGAAAATGAGAGAATAGGTTTCACCCAAATTCCATTAGCAAACCCCTTAATGTGAAACCAAGCTATAATGTTGATTTTACACTTCATTTCATGTGAGTGGCAAACTTGTAATTAATACAAGTTTGCTACCCCTCACCCTTATGGCCATATGTTGTTATTGGGCTTAATTGCCCATTTTGTTTTAGTTGTCATACAACTTAAACATAATGGGCCTTGTGGACCAAAACGTTTTTGTGCCCCGAAGCCCAAAACTAACTTAAACGCCCAATACGAACGTTTCGTATAATTAATTAACTATTTAATTAATCTTGACCATTCTTCAATTAAACCATTTAATTGCTTATCCATTTCATATAATTTCTTCACTTATATCCTTACTCGGTGTACGATCCATTAGGTTCCAATTAGCGAGGTAGTGGGCGATGTTACTCTTAACGATCGATTGTGAATTGAAACCACATTTCAATTCTCCCTTAAAATTAGTGTTTGCTAATCTTTAGGGCTTCCACAAACCATGGGTGACGCCTAGCAGCATGTCATGGTTACCCAAGCTAAGTAGATGTGGTTGGAGAACCTATCCAGTTACAACTACAATGCAATACGGTCCTTCTCTAATACAATACTCTTAATTACATTGTTTAAGTGATAGTTTGTTTCATGTCTACTATCCAATGTGATATTTCTCTATATGATTCAATTGAATAAGATTTGGAACAACCTTCCTTAGTCATATTCATATGCTTTGGCCAAAGACTCTCGAATCATATCTTAGAGTATTCTCCTTCCACTATGGAAGGTTAGAGATCCCTTGTTGTGCATTCATATGCCTACATGACTAGATAGCTTGACCCCAACAATGCCGTGGACACTCCAATGGAATGCCGTTGACATAATCAAAGATCAAGGACCTAACCATTAGACATCAATGATGCCTCAGGTCAAAGGACTACTTTGCATATTGCAACTATTGAGTTCTCACATGACATGTATGTTCGAACTCTCGTTTGATCGTTGTTCAGTGTACTCGATTACTCTTTCGAGCACCTATGTGTTTGCCTTAGTGTCCAACACCAAATGACTTGAGACTAGTTCATACTCACGCTTGAGTCGACATAACACATACTAACCTTAGCGGATTGTCAATGCCCAATTGGCAATCCTATGGCTAGGAACGTTTTAGGAATGAACATAAGAGAAAGGTCTCGTTAATTTAACTAACTTAAATCACTTGTCTCTTAGATCAATTACATTCCTTGGATTCCCTTATTGCTTAAACACAAGATACTATAAATAGTGATTAACAATAAGCTTTGCCCTCTATTAAACATATAAAAGTTTAACACAATAAGTATTCCAAAAAGCTATTACATCAAATGAGTGGCTTTGTGGGCATACTTCCAACAGTGTAATTCCAACTACCTTGATCAGCTCTTTGAGGAAAATGTTTCCCACTCAGTCCAGTCTGATACTAGTGATCTTAGTGGATTCCTCTAGCATTAACTTGTCATACATGGCCTGAATGTTGCTAGAGTTCACTACTTTCTTTATACTTTCAAATTTATATACTTTTCAAGTCATGTAGATTTGTTCATCAGCTCGGAATATCTTTCGTAAGTGATTGTAATCTCGATTCCATCATGAAATGACTTCATTCAATTTCCTACTTCTATTTCTATTTCTACTTTTACTTTTAGTTATAACTTAGGCAAACACATAAGTTGTACTAGATTTCAAGCCCTCGTTTGTTCGAGGCATAAAAAAGAACTTAATCAAACCAGTGTCCCATTTAGTACACAATCTTTTAGTTAAGAAGTCATATCTAAGCCCAAACACAACACAACTCTACACACACAATTTTCTGTTAGCAACCTCCAACAGTGGTACACATATTTTCTCTTTCCTCGAGCCATCTCATGGCACTGAGAATGAAAGCAACACTCGGAACAAATACATATCTAACCTAGTCAGACTATACTGAGTTTTGAAACCAACAATAAGTTGCTTATGCGGAAAGATGGTCAAAGGGTTTAAATTTCAAATTTCAAATTTTTGGTTTTACCTTAGAGAACTGCTAGTAGCACTCCAAAAATCTTATTATGCACTCCTCACAAGTGTATTTTCTTTCTAATTATTTAAGGTTTGTAGTGCAAAATGAGATTTTTAGAGTGACAATAACAATTCATTGCCTTAAATACTTTACAATAGTATTGAAATAATTAGCATTAACTGTATAGAGCCACTAGAAGTTCTTTTTCCTTTCTAGATTTAGGAGCTCCTTGAGGAATCCCTATTTTATGAGCCACTCATTTAAGAAGCTAATTGGAGATGCTATTAGAATAAAAAAACCACACTCATCTGACTGTAATCATTAAGGTGATGATGCTGCCACTTAGTACTACAACAGTAATATTCATCTCAACTTATAAGTGAGAAATCTTAACTTTAAATATCGTGAACAAAAAATTCGATACCGATTTATTCATCTCAGCTCTAAAGTATAAATATCTAATTACATATGATAAAATGACAATGCAAATCTCGTCGAGGTTAGTCAGCAAAATACACCTAAATTTTGATTCTCATTAAACTTTGACGATGACGCATGGTAATTGTGTTGCTGTCTACCTTTTAGAAAAATTAATACAGACACACGCTAAGAGCAAGTCCACCCTTCCTTTTGAGGCTGGCCCAAAGTCTAAAAAAATAGGCTGGCACCCCAAAAATCTAGTCAACCCCACAAAATAGACCATCCCAAAGTCCACCCTAGTCTCTAGGCCGACCTATAATGGGCTGAGTTAGGAACCGGCCAATCTGACGTTATGCTGACGTCAGCCATGTCTGATTCTTTTTTTGTGATTGGCACATAGGATACACGCTTGCGTGGGCGTGAATTCCAGACTTAAAAAAAAAATGTCATAATCTCACCGCCGGCCACGTGTCTGCTTTTGGGCTGTTGGATGTCAACCTTTTTGAAATCCAATGGTCCAGATTAATTGACTTAATAAAAAAATTATAAAAAAAATGTTTAAAAATACAACAAAAATTAAATGATTTTTTATATATAAATACCTAACCATCTTCTACAAAAATTGTATTTTCGAAAAATGACGCGTAGCGTGAAAAGATTAGTTAAAAATTCTATCCGAAATTAAAATTAAAATTATTTTTTTATTATTTTATAAAAAAAATTAATAATATTTTAATACGAATTGACTAGACTTTGGGCCAGCTCATTTTTTAGGGATGGAGATGCACTTGGCCAATTACTGTTTAATCAAGTCAATTACTATTAATTTGGGTGGATTAAATGGATTTTAGGCTAGCTCATTTTTTAGAGGTGGACTTGCTCTAATAATCCGTTTTTGTCATGGTTGTTTTACAATAATGTCCTTAAAGATTATGGACACCCCAATGGGGCAGAATTGAATTTTCAAAAGTCATGTCGCACATTTTTTGAATCACGACGTGCTACGCATGATTTTACGTTTTAAATGCATATATATATGTGTAAATTGACAAAAGGAAAGTCAAATATTTGAAGTAAATGAATAATCTTAGATCACGCTAGAAGAAACCCCTCATAAACCAATTAAAGCATCTAAATTCACATAATAAAATCGGTCTCTATAGAATGTACATTAAGAATAGAGAAAATAACATTTAATAAACAATTGATTGAATCATATTATTGCTAGCCCATTGTGAGGCTAAGCCCACCCCTTCCCCCTTAGTATAGATAATATCATTTGTTAAAAAAATAATAATCATTTGACAACTAATTTAATCATATTATTATCCACGTGCGAAAGACTTTTTTTATAACCGGCATTACATGCCTCTTAAGATGTTTTGAACGTATTTAAAATAGAGAAAATAATATTTAATAAACAACTGATTGAATTACATTGTTACTAGCCTATTGTAAGGCTAAGCCCACCTCATTCCCTTTTAGTATAGATAATATCGTTTGTTACAAAAAAAAAAAAAAAAAACAATCATTTGGCAACTAATTTAATCACATTATTATCCGCGTGCAAAAGATCTTTTTTATAACTGGTATTGCACGTCTCTTAAAATGTTTTGAATATGTTTAAAAATAGATAAATTGAATCACATTATTGCTAGCCTATTGTGAGGTATTAATTTCAAAAATAAAAAAAAACCACAAAATAATTAATTATTAAAAAAAATACTATTAAAATTATGAAAACACCCCTGCCTTATTTGATGCATTATTTTGAGATGCCTTTGAAGATTTTTGTTTTGGGGGCATTTTTGTGCAATTCTTTTGGTTGAAGCTTGGTGACACCAAAACACTATTCACCAATAAACAATTGATTGAATTACATTATTGCTAGCCCATTGTGAGGCTAAGCCCACCCATTCCCTATTAGTATAGATAATATCGTTTGTTAAAAGAAAAAATCATTTGACAATTAATTTAATCACATTATTATCCGCGTACGAAATACCTTTTTTATAATCGGCATTATGCACTTATTAAGATGTTTTGAACGTGGTTAAAATAGATAAAATAATATCTAATAAACAACCGATTGAATCACATTGTTGCTAGCCCATTGTGAGGCTAAGCCCATCTCCCTCCCCCTTAGTATAGATAATATCGTTTGTTACAAAAAAAAATAATAATCATTTGACAACTAATTTAATCACATTATTATTCGCGTGCGAATGATTTTTTTTTTATTTTTATAACCAGCATTACACATCTCTTAAGATGTTTTGAACGTGTTTAAAAATAGATAAATTGAATCACATTATTGCTAGTCTATTGTGAGGTACTAATTAAAGAAAAAATCCACAAAATAATTAATTATTAAAAAAATACTATTAAAATGATAAAAATACCCCTACCTTATTTTATGCATTATTTTGGAATGCCTCTAAGTTTTCTGTTTTGGGGCATTTTTATCCAATTACTTTTGTTAAAGCTCCATGACACCAAAACACTATTCACCTTTTCCTCTTATATATAAATATATTTATAATAGACTTGGGAGGTCCCTTCCCAAACCCGTTGGCATCACACTTTCGACTCCGTTTCCCCTCCCCTGTCCCAATCTCTGCAAATTATCTCAGCAACCAAACACCCCATTTCTTTCTCTACCCTTTTCTTGAAAGTCCATAGCTAATTACCCAGAAAAGGCTCTGCCTTTTTTGGTAGAATAGAATGTGTCATAGACTCTCTAAGGAAACAGTCTTTTTTCAGAATTTATAGATAAATTCTATAAATTCTGTGGCGGCTCTGATTTTCCCTCTCTTTCTACTCTGTTTTTATGCAAAATTCTGCTTGGTTTCCCGGAAAATCTCAGGGGAAAGGAAGAGAACGAAAGTGCAAGTTTACACAACGTGTAAGTACACATTTCCAATGCCTAAATGCTAAATTTTTATTTATTGTCAGTTCTTTTATCCCATGTAGTAATTGTTAAACATAGGACCTAATATTACATTAATTCCCAAGCTCATTTTTTTTTTAATGTTTTTATTTATTTCATAATTCTTGTGGGTATTCCGAAAATATATGTATTTTTCTCTCTTTTGTGTCCACAAATGCTTGAAATATTAATAATTGTTGGCTGATTCGAAGAGAAACCAACATTATCTGTATCTTGGAGGAAAAAAAAAAAAAAAATTCTGGAAATTAGTAGACAGTTTTAGCCTTTGAGCTAAACTCTACAAAAAGGTAACTTTTTGGAATATTATTGAACTTTTAGAGAGGGTAAATTTGATGGGTGGTGTTGGGAATTGTTGTCTTTTAGAACCCAACCTTTAACATGCAGGTTCACCACAGCTTATGGTGGTTTCCTGGGGTTCATTATTTAATTTTAATTTTTTTGTATTACTTTTTATTTTCTCTTTGTTTTCTTATGTTCGCTAAAAAATAAGGAAAAAAAGGCCTAACAAATAAGGGGAGTTGTGACGATAATTGTCCTTAGATGGTCAATTTTGGTCCCACATTGAAATTTTTTCTCATTTTTGTATCCACCTCTAGTCAGATCTCCATCTTTCATGCCATTGCGTCTGTTGGGTTCAAGAAAAATGAGCTTTGTATTTGGGATGCCGGTCTCCCAATGGAGGCTAACATGGACTCCATATTTGACTGTAATGGCTCACTGGGTGTACAAGGGGATTCTCTCTTTAATGCATTTTATTTCACTATCAAAAAAAAAATTATTTATGTGCCAGTTTTTTCCTTTTTTATGATCTCATTAAACAATTTAATATGTTATATTATCGAACTACTTAATTTAATTGCACAACAAATCAATTTTGCTTAATTAATAAAAAAAATTGCCAGACTAACAATATAACATGTATTTACGTGTTAATATAAATATCTCACAAATATCTATTGTTTTGAGGACCATATAGGTCGGTCGTACACGTTTTCTTAGGTCGAAATTTCCGTGTCAGTACAGAAGCAAAAAGAGGGAAGTTGATTGGAGGCAGATTGTCTACGGGTGTCCTTCTCTAACGTGATCGTTCAAATAGAAAGGATTAGAAAGGGCACTCAAAGAGGAGTGCAGACAATCTGCCTCCAAGTCGATTCGAGCTAACCTTTTATGCACGTTAATTCAATTAATTCGCTGTCACGATGTAGCTAGTTTCCACAGGGCCAGAGACTTTTCACACCATGTTTTTCTTGAATATTCAACAGCCCAACACAAGTATTATACGGATGTTTTACTCACAGGAGTTAGTTAATCGTGCCCTTAATCCGAATTAGTTCGTCTTAGGTTATGGTTTCGGATTTATTTAATATAGTTTGTGGTTGATTACATAAAGTCGTACGTTGAACATGGATATCCAAAGATTGCATGTTATTCAAGGAAGTCTGCAGTTATATAGGCTAGGATTCTTGTGAGCCTTTCTGGAAACTCTGACCCGAATCGAAGGGCAATTTTCCTTTATTATGGAGTGGCTTACAATTATGTAACAACGGAGAGTATGAGCCTTGTACAACTTTTTGGTGGCATATTGATTATATTGTGACTGCTCTGTTTTTTTTTTTTTTTTTTTTTTGGTAAAAAATGTGATGATTTGAACGTGATTCATGGTTAGTCCTAGTTACTGTGCCTGCTAAAATAATTGCAAATTTCTTTTGCTAGCGTACTTCTTTGAATCCTAAAAATTAATTATCGTCAACAGTTATGGATTTGAATTTTGAATAATTGTTGCTGTTTGGCTTTTTCTGGCGTTTGTTATAATAAAAGAAAATGTGAACAAAGACATCGCCCTTCCATGAATCATTTACACATGGACAGAAACGATTTTAGAGTAGTCACTCGGCAGAAACTAACACAACACAAAGGCGCTCACTTTATTCTGAACTGTAATCTCTTCCCTTTTTCCTTTTTTTCTTTGTTTTGGGTGGTATTGAGTCTGGAAGCTATATTTTTAAGGAAAACTAATGAAAAGGGCTTAAAAACTTTGCTGATAACTAATTTATTGGAGGATAACTATGCTTATATATGTGTATCACATTATGCAGGAATTCAACTCAGACTCTTTAGTTCCTTGTCTTTTGCTGGTGCAAAATGGCTACAAATACCACAGTTGCAACCGCATGTCCAGCACCGATGAAAGCAACATCTAATGGGGTCTTTCAGGGTGATAATCCTCTGGATTATGCTCTCCCTCTTGCCATCTTACAGATATGCCTTGTGGTTACACTTACACGGATTCTTGCTTATCTTCTTCGACCACTAAGACAGCCTCGTGTGGTTGCAGAGATTGTGGTAAGTATATATGCTTTTTGTTTTCTTTATATGCTATATGATGGCCTTCAAAATGATAGTCAATTTATCGTATCATGATGTATTATCAATTTTATATGTGTGGAAATCTTACCCCTTCTCTCTTTGCCTTTGGTTGAATATTTTATGCAAATCCTTTTTTTGAATACGCAAATGATGTTATCAGTTATCACTGAGAGAGAGAGAGAGAGAGACACACACACACACACACACATAGAGAGAGAGAGAGAGAGAGAGAGAGAGAGAGGAGAACTTTCATGCACCGCTAAAAGTGACTAAGAGGAGCTATGCATTTCCAAACAATATGGTGTGGGAATTAATAGATTTTGGTGCTTTCATTGGCAACTTCTCGTCTGAAAGACAGATGTTTTCAGTGGCCTTTGAAGTAAAACCATATGTGCCATTCAAACAATAATAATTCCTCGTTTCCAAAAAGGAGAATGAAAAATAACATAATATTTTGTTGTATTAACGTTTATTGGAAGTAAACAAATATCTGCACATCCTTGTGCATGGAGAGTTTAACTTAGTATTGCATTTTTTTTTCAGGGTGGAATATTACTTGGCCCTTCAGCTCTTGGTCGCAACAAAGACTATATCGAAGCAATATTTCCAAAAAGAAGTCTCACAGTGTTGGATACTTTAGCCAATCTTGGTCTTCTCTTCTTTCTGTTCATAGTGGGCTTGGAGTTGGATCCTAAGTCCATCCGCCGCACTGGAAAGAAGGCTCTCTGCATTGCACTTGCAGGAATTACCTTACCGTTTGTTTTAGGAATTGGTACATCGTTTGCCCTCAAAGAAACTATTTCTAAAGGTGTAGATGGACCACCATTTCTTGTTTTCATGGGAGTGGCTCTTTCTATAACTGCCTTCCCTGTTCTGGCTCGTATTTTGGCTGAGCTCAAGCTTTTAACCACTGATATTGGCCGAATGGCCATGTCAGCAGCAGCGATCAATGATGTGGCTGCGTGGATTCTTCTTGCTCTTGCCATTTCCCTCTCTGGCACTGACCGTTCTCCCCTGGTTTCGCTATGGGTATTGTTGTGTGGGTGTGCTTTTGTCCTCAGTTGTGTATTTTTCGTTCGACCAATCTTTAAATGGATGGCACAGCGCTGTCCCGAAGGTGAACCAGTAGAAGAATTGTATGTATGTGCTACTTTAGTTGCAGTTTTGGCAGCTGGGTTTGTCACTGATACTATTGGAATTCATGCCCTATTTGGAGCTTTTGTGCTCGGAATCACTGTCCCAAAGGAAGGGCCATTTGCAGGCGCTCTTGTTGAAAAAGTTGAGGATCTCGTATCTAGTCTATTCCTCCCATTGTACTTTGTCTCTAGTGGATTGAAGACCGATATAGCTACAATTCATGGAGCTCAGTCATGGGGCCTCCTCGTTTTGGTCATTTCAACAGCCTGTTTCGGAAAGGTCTTTGGCACAGTAGCTGTTTCCCTCCTCTGCCGACTGCCCTTTCAAGAGGCTCTGGCACTCGGGTTCCTCATGAATACTAAAGGGTTGGTGGAGCTCATTGTCCTTAACATCGGTAGAGAGAGAAAGGTAAAATTAAGCATTTTCCAATTTTAATGGGATTCTCAAGGCTTCCTCTGTAAATTTTTGTATACACATGTAACTTTAGGTGCTAGCTTTCTGTTATTGCAGGTTTTGAATGATCAAACGTTTGCTATCATGGTTCTCATGGCTATCTTCACAACCTTCATTACGACACCTATAGTAATGGCAGTATACAAGCCAGCTAAAAGAAAGAGTACATCTGATTATAAGTACAGAACAATTGAAAGGAAAGATCCAAACACTGAGCTCCAGATTTTGACCTGTTTCCACAGTACAAGGAACCTCCCCACAATGATCAATCTCATCGAGGCTTCTCGTGGGACTGAAAAGAAGGAACGACTTTGTGTCTATGCAATGCATCTTATGGAGCTTAATGAGAGATCTTCTGCAATTCTGATGGTTCACAAGGCGAGAAGAAATGGGCTACCCTTTTGGAACAAGGTGACGGATTCAGATAATAATCAAGTAGTTGTGGCTTTTGAACCGTTTGAGCAGCTGAGTCGAGTGGCTATCCGTCCAATGACAGCAATCTCTTCCGTTTCTAGCATGCATGAGGACATCTGTGCAATAGCTGAAAGGAAAAGGGCAGCAATTATTATTGTCCCATTCCACAAGCACCAGAGGTTGGATGGGGTATTGGAGACAACTCGAACTGAATACAGAGGGGTCAACCGAAGGGTTCTTGAGCATGCGCCATGTTCAGTGGGGATCATGGTGGACCGTGGCCTTGGTGGAAGCACCCACGTATCTGCCAGCAACGTTTCTTCAAGCATAGTTGTCCTATTCTTCGGGGGTAGTGATGATCATGAGGCCCTTGCTTATGGGATGCGAATGGCTGAGCACCCGGGTAACAATTTAACCGTTGTCCACTTCTTAGCAAGTCCTGAACTTCAGCGGGAGATAGTCCAAGTGGACATAAACGAGGGCTCCAACACTTTAGCTGGGTCAGTGAACGAGAAGTTCATTGCTGAATTGAAGAAGGTTCCAAATGACGGCTCAATCAAATATGAGGAGAGGGCAGTGAGAAATGCTGCAGAAACTACTGATTTGATTCGTGAGTTTAATCGATGCAATCTGTTTCTGGTTGGTAGAAGGCCCGAAGGTCAAGTAGCTGCTGCCTTGAATATCAAGGGAGACTGTCCGGAGCTGGGGCCTGTAGGTAGCTTGTTGACCTCTCCAGATTTCACAACTACAGCATCGGTCTTGGTTGTGCAGCAGTATCTTGGGATGGCAGCAGTTCCAGGTTCAGTTGGTCTGTCGAAGGTCGTCGTGTTGCCTGAGGACGAAGATTCAGAAACCGGCTGATCAGCTCTCCCGAGCCTGTATTGGAATCATTATACAGATCACTGTTCTAAAAATCCCTGCCTAAGCCTATTCTAGGCACTAGGTTGTTGGTTACTGCCCCGATTAATGCCTAGGTGTTTGAAAATTAAAAAAGGTCACCTTGACCTATTAAGGCGCCCGCCTAGACCGCTTTAGTACCCGTCTAGCCCGCCAAGTCCCGCCTAGGTTGTGATTCACTTAGATAGAAAATAGATAACTTTCATTTTGCATTTTATTTTTTTTAATAAATTGTAAGAGACTTGTCGAATACTTAAATGAACACAAATTATATGCTTGTTTTTCATGTTTTCATTATGTTCCAATAACTCATAATATATATGATATTATATTTTGTAGTTTACGATGAAATTATATATATTTTAAGTATAAATAGACACTTATTTACATGAAATATAATAGATTTAATTAAATCCGCCTAGACCCTGCCTAGCTACCTAGGCGTCTGCCTAGACCCTACCTAGCTGCCTAGGCACTAGGCCTAACCCATCGCCCAACTAGCGTCTAACGTCTTTTAGAATCTTGGTACAGATGATGACGAAAAGTATAGTCGGATAAATGTCTATCTTTACCTCCATTTAACTTGCTTGTTTACGAAAGGTTTGATTTATCAATTGTCATAGCGTATAGTTGTATATGGATAGACCTGTTACCTGCATCGACCATACCTAATAGATGCACCTACCTAATGGCTAAACACATAATCCTCTTTATAATGGAAGAGAGAAAGTTGTGGAGCTAGATTGCACATAGAAATAAACCTGAATTGCCAAGTGTTAAATGCTATTATTTGATTCAGAATGAGATTTGTCATTTGCATTAATCTTCTAAACTATGGATGAATAAGGGATACTATTCCATCTTTCTTTCATGTAAATAACATTAGCCTTTCTTTGTTCAAAAAAGAGACTTCTTTAATGAAAGGGAGAAATTACAAATTGTGATAGATGGGTCTAAATCCAAACCAAACACAAAACATTACACAAGGAAAACAAAACATAAAAGAGTAGACAGACCCAAGTAAAAAGAGAGCGACAACCCAAGACAAGAAGGGATGCCCACTCATACTTAGACCCACAGTATAAATCATGTGCATAACGTGAGATTGCAACTTAATTCCGAACTAATTATCAGCCTTTAACACCCTATTTGCCCTCTCCCTCCTTCTATTACGTTTTGTGACCTTCCTTGCAGGTGTGGTTGTGGATGTTGTGTTTCTTGGTGGATTGATTCTGCTCAACACTCTCAGATTTAGTTTATGGTTTGGGTGCTCTTTTTAGATTAAGGCAATGTTTTCCTTTGCAGAGGATGCGCTGGCAGTGGAGGCTGCCTTTTGCTGCTTCTATTTAGGGGTTTTTTTTCGTCTGTTTTTTTTATTGTTGAAGATTTTTATTAGTGTCTTTCTATTAGTATACGACACGTGGTGTACGGACTCACATTAATGTATCGATTTTTGTTCCAAATACATGAAAAAATATCTCGTCCGAGTGTTGCGAATGACCCCACCAAATTCTCTATGCTCTGAGACCATCTCCAACTGTCGAGTTAAAGCCTAAAATTTTTAACCCAGAAAACTCCAACCCTTCTAGGTTAAATTTTTAGCCCTAGATTATTAAAAAATAAATTTAGGATTATTTAAAAAAAAAAAAATTTCTTAAGGTAATTTAAAAAAAATTATGTAGACAATCATAATTAAATTTTATCAACATTTTAACCTAAAAATATTTAGATTCTGATAAATATTGAAAAATCAATAAACCTACACCATGAAACTCGTGGAACTCTAAGAAAGAATTTTTTTTCTTTAATTATTTTAGCAGTTGAATTTAAATTTGGACCGTTGGATCTTTTTTTTTTTTTTTTTGTTTACCGTTGGATTTGATTATATTATATCTTAGCTATTTGATTCAATGAATTTATAAATATAAAACTAAAAAAAATACACATATATATAATGGGGCTAGCCCACTAACCCATGGAGAATTTTAGGCTAAATTTGTCCCAAAAATGAATTTTGGGTTAATACTCCTATTTGGCCCAAAAGTTACAACAAATTGAAGTAGGTTTAAAACATAAAATTAGAGTTTTACTTCAAATGTTGAAGTAGGTCTGAGTCAACTGTTTAGAATAATGCTGAGAGTACTAAATGATTGGCCTATACTTGACCCACAAGCAATCTCAATATATATTAATTCTGCCACATGACTTTGAGTTGTCTTTCTTTTTGGTGCAATCAGCTTTGTTTATTCTCTCTCTTTTAGGAAAAGAAAAGCTTCTGTTTGTTTTTTTAGGAATTTCGTAAACCAAATGATATCCAGTGATTGATTACCATATTCATAACAATGACCACTTTGGATGAGAACCCTTCGTTAAGGAATCAACTTAGATCGTGAGAACATGCAATTGTATAAAGCAAAAGTGTTTTGCATGTCACTGTTATTTAATCTTAATAATCGTATCTACAGCCACAATTCATAATACAATATTGGATGGTTGGGATTTTGGCCTTCAATTAATAATCAATCGTGGATCGTCACGAAAAAAAAGTCAACTGAGAATGTGGTATGGTAAATATTGTGAATTATTAACAGTACGTGATAATACTATGATAGTTATACTATAAAACTTCTTCAAAATTACATCATCTTCGGTCATGTTGCTTTGATATTGATACCTCAAATTGCTAATGCAGTGGTCATTCCATTAACTAAACCAGGTTGGAATTCCTTAAGAGGTTTCTTTGAGATTTGGTTAAATTTTCAAATTCTTCTTATGTTAGCAGGAATTTTTTTTTCAATGCCTATAATAAGACATTGTGTATGACAAAATATTTCATTGTCAAATGATTTGAAAATTCAGATTTAGAAAGAAAAAAAAAATTGTGGTGGTTGTTCACATTCTCTATATAGTTTTTTTTATTTCTTTTTCAAAAATGGAACCGGCGGGTGGCTTCGCACTCTTCCGAGGGAATGAAAGACTTATAGAGGCATTTTAGCATCATGAATCGAACCCATGATGTGCCATGTGGAATATGGGACTGAAATTCATCTCCAATCACTAGATCACCCTGTGGTGGTTAAATTCTTTATATCGTTAAATTTCTATAAATTAATAGCCTTGAGACCAAGATAATCTATTATTCTAGCAGAATATTAAATAATCAATCAATTAATAATTTATTAATTTATTGGTTAATTAATAACTTATTAGTTTATCAAGGGATTCCTTATTTTCTTAAATACTGTACTTTTTTATGTAGTTTCTAGTTTTATAAATTAACAATTCTATGTATTTGTTTAACCAAGTAAATCTACTTGTTTATCTCAAAAATAGATTATACATTGTTCAATGTACTATTATTTCATTTCATGAGCATTAACCAAGCAAAAACTCTATTTAAATAAACAAAAGCCATGGTATGGAGCCCATTTCGAAAAACCAAAAAAAAAAAAAAAAAAAAAACTCTCAAACCAGTGATGACAATGAAGAATTTGTTGTTGCAATATGAGAAAACCACACTAGAACTTCTCATCATGTTAAGAAAAGTTAGAGATGAGATCCAATGTGACATCAATTTCAAGATGAAATGAACAAAGACAAAAATGCACCCATCTTAGAAGGCTTCATAGTCGAATCATAAGCACTACGTATCAAGAAATTATTAATTGTATATTATGTGGGACCTATATAACTTTTTTTTTTTTAAGAAAAAATTACACATAAAGCCAAATTATAAGATTATATTGAGAGAGAGAGAGACAAAGTTTTTATTTATTTCATGGTTGTTCTTTTAATTGCCTTTGGATTTACAATTTTACGCTTTATGTTTGAAGGTGAGTTTCTATCTCCTTATTTTTCTCTTTCTCTCCTCTTTTTTCTTTTATACCTCTCTCTCCTTTCCTCTCAACCTTCTTCCTACCTCTTTCTTTCTCTCTCCTGCTCCTTCTTCTTCGTCCTTATCTCTCCTACTTCTTCATCATAATTTTCTTTCTCCTCTTCTTCTTCGCCTTGTTCCCTAAATTTATGAGCATTTCTTCTTATGAGGAGCCTTCTTTTTTACTTTTTGGGTTTTAGTTATATTATTTTTCCAAAGGTATTTGATTTTGAGGTTTTGATGCTTTGAATTCATGAATTTTTTAAACTTATCTTGCAGAAGTGCTACAATTTTGAAATTGTAATTGTAGAAGTGCATGAATTTTAAATTGATCTTGCAGAATTGTTGGAATTTTGAATAGCTCTTGTAGAGATGTAAGAATTTTGATACTGATCATGCAAAAGTGCATAATTGTGAAATTGATCTTGCAAAAGTGAAGAAAATTTAGAAAATTATGAAATTGATCTTGCAGAAGTGCATGAATTGTGAAACTGATCTTGTATAAATTAATTTTTACGGATCTAAAATTCGTTTGAAGTTTTTATAGATGATATAGTTTTGGACAAGTCTATTAGGGGCATGACTAGAATTTTAAAATTTTGGTTTGCTTGTTTTTGGGCTAGGTTTGTTGGTGTTTGTATTTTTGTCTCTCCTTTAAATGATTAAAAACTGGTAGAGTTCTATGATATATGATAGGTATTTTGTGTTTTTGCCTTCCTAGGTAAAACTCTCATTTATAAAATATACTATCTTATAAATTTAGCGACTTATTATTTTAATACGTTATCTCTAATTCGGGACCAGCCAAAAATATTATTCCAAATATTATTAATTTATTTGGGTATTAACACCCAATACACTTTTAATACTTAATTTTTATATTGAGACGTCATTTTTTAAACGTTTCAAAGAGAGACAAAAGTTAATACATGTCAAAGATGACATTGTTCCCTTTTTTTTTCTCTTGAGTTTAAGTTACAAAAATACCCTTTGTAGTGATAAAGTCTTTTCACACTTCTATCTCATTCATCTTTTATCCCCATTCTCTTCCATAAATATTGGCCTGATTTTTCCTTCTTTCTCCTTCTCTCTTTACTCATCTGATAGCTTACTTCTACGTTTTACCACCAGAAAATATTTTCGACAAATTTATATTAGAATACCAAGAAAAAAAAACGAAAGAGCTTCGTTAGCATTAATACGAAGAAAGCACAAGAAGTGTTATTGAAGCAAGTTGATAAATGGGTTATTAATGTTGAGAAACTGCAAGGAAGAAAGGAACTTCCATTCCATTGCCTTACTGTTGTTATTGTTGAACAATTTCATTAAGTGGATTCTCTCCTTGCCCCTACTTTCTTCTTATATGGCCTTTTCGTTTTTATTTCTCTTTAAAAAAATATTAATCAAATTCAAACACATGATCGTGATGAAACACCTCGGACATTAGGAAATAACAACTCTAAGAACCTCAATAGTTTTTTTTTTTTTTTTTTTTTTTTTTTTTTGTTTTTTTTGGAGGTTGAATTGATTGAATTTTAAAATTTTATGTATGGGTTATTCACATCTTCATTTTGTAATAGAAAAATGATTGAACTGATTCTGTAAAATGATCGAATATGGGTTAAACTAATTCTGCAAAAATGTTCGAGGATTGATTGATCTGATTCTGCAAAAATGGTCGAAAATGGGTTGAACTGATTTTGCAAAAATGGTCAAGGATGGGTTGAATTGATTTTGTAAAAATGATATGATTCTGCAAAAATGATTGAGGACAAAATGAACTAATTCTACAAAAATGGTTGAAGACGGATTAAACCGATTCTGCAAAAATGGTCGACGATGGGTTGAATTGATTCTGCAAAAATGGCTGAAAATGGGTTAAACTGATTCTGCAAAAATAAATGAAGACGAGTTAAACTGATTTAGCAAAAATGACCGAAGATAAGTTGAACTAATTTTACAAAAATGGTCAAGGACAGGTTGAACTAATTCTGCAAAAATGGTCGATGAATGATTGAACTAATTATGTAAAAATAGTCAAACACTGGTCGATGACTGATTGAACTAATTATACAAAAATGGTCGAGGATGAGTTGAACTAATTCTAGCAGAGTAAATTGTGGCAATTGTCTCTCAACTTTAACCCAATTGGAGCAATGATCATTTAACTAAAAATTCATGACCATTGGTTCCTTAACTCATCAAAATGTGCAGCTATGATCATTTTCGTTAACTTCATCAGAATTCCGTCAAAATGAGTTATGGGGAAAGCACCATTGCTACAATTGGGTTAAAATTAAGAGATCATTGTTCTAATGAGTTAAAGTTGAGGGACCATTGCTCTAATTAAATTAAAATTGAGGGATCTTTACCACAATTTTTCTCATTTAATTTTCCTTATTTGCTCTTTGATTAAGCCTCACATGTGTAGCACGTAACTCATTATGACGGAAGTTTTAACAGAATACGAAAATGAACATAATTACATATTTTGATGAATTAATAGACCAAAGATCATAGATTTTTATATAACATACATGCATACACGTTTTGAGGTGGACAAAAATATTATCCAACATACAGAGCTGACTTTGGGGACGTGTGACAGGTTCCATGGCGCAAGGGCCCCGAAAAAGTTTACTATCTCATATAATATATAAAATAATGTTAAATATATAAATAACATATAAAATGCTAATCAGAGCAAAAAAATTAAATAAAAATGCTAGCAGACCCCACAAACCACAAGCCACAAGTCTACATGCCTACAAAAACCCACCAAATCCGTAACAAATATGTATATTATAAAGCAATAGAAAAGGTAATAAATTTAATACAGCAAATGAGTCTGAGTCGAATCGAAAAGGTTATCAATTAAGTGTTGGAATCCACTTTTCTCTCTCACGCCACCCCCAACCGCTACTTCTCTAGTATCTCCCCTCTCCATTGCTCTTTATCCCATAAAACCATTAAACCCTAATTCATAAATTTCATGCAATTAAAGAGAAATTTTTATTATAGAGACTTCAAGTGATCAGAGTGGTGCAGATTTCGATTAAAGTAAGATATTTACTCATTTAAATATATTGAGTAGAAATTTGAAGATTTAGGTATTTCTAATCCATAATGATTTTTTTTTTCTTTTGTACTTTTTATTCATAATTTCATGCAATTGAAGAGACATTTTCATATCACAGATACAATTCAAGTGATCAGAGTGATGCATACTTTGATTAAAATAAGATATTTACTAATTTAAATATTTTGAGTTGGAATTTGAAGATTTAGATATTTCTCATGCATATTGATAAGTTCTTTGTTAAAGAAAAAGAAGTACAAAGTTTGTTTCAGTAGTGCTTTTTAGCATCAATACATTGTTCAATTTTTTTTAACATTGTCTTATAAGGGCCCTTTATATAAATTTCGCACGGGTCCTCCGAAATCTCAGAGACGGCCTTGCCTACATAACATATACCACAAATTTATATCATCAATCCTTCTACATTTTCTCCTTTCCATACTTGCTTTTGATTTTTTTTACATTGATAATTTAATCATTTGGTTTCGTAATAATTTTCTATAGGTTAATCAATGACAGATGATACATATTGCTTTTTATACATGGACACGAACACATTTGGAACAAAGCATAAAAACAAGCACTCGATGGCATAGATAAAATGGATCAAAATGCAATAAACTAAGGAAATGAAAAAAAGGGTTTGGTAGTTTCTTTTCTTTTGACGCATGTTAGTGCGATCATCTTCAATCGGCTTCTTAAATGAATTTTTAATTAAAATTTAAGAAAGATTTCAAAAAAATCAACACCAATCATGATATTTATCAATCTCCTAAGATAGAGATTCATCTAGAAGCTCATATGTATTGAGAAAGGAACTCCTCGTGCTTCTCTACAAATCTAGAATGTAAACAAGGCCTAGTTGAACTACTAGCAAAAAAGTCACATCGTAGAAGCGAATTTTCTACGGTGGCCTAGAGTATATATAGAATATTTCGAATACATTTTAACCATTAGATCTTAGTTTAAAAATGAAAAAAATAAAAAAAATTAAACCGTCAAAATGTTTGAAGCATATTACATTCCCTAGCACCATAAAATTTTTGTTTTAGAAGTTGTGCTTTTATAGAAAATTTTGACCATTGATATGTGAATAATTTTAGGTCATTTCAAGCCTCTAAAAAAACATGGGACGTCACATATGTATACAAAAGCAGAATTAACCTTACATGCGCATGAGTTTTAAGAAGGTTAAGAACTTAAATATTGAATTGAGTAGATCTCTATAATAACATCTCATGTAAAACGAAACTAACATTTGATATTATTTTAGACCAGAACACCATCAAATTCCAGGACAATCTACGTTGCTGTCCAAAGTACCAACCCCGTGTCATGATCTCAACCAAAACAGTAGAAGGCACCAAAGTACCGACCCCATGTCATGATATCGATCACAAAATTCCAAGTGGGTAGAGATGTAATGTAGGGCTATAAAGTCATCCAAGGTTTCTCTTTCTGAATATCGAAGAAAAGTGACAAAATGTCATGTCTTCCATTTTCTATTCTCCACTTGACAACTCATCTCCCTGCTTGATGGCTCTCGTTGTCGCAAACACAGACAATTGCTATGAACCATCCAACTTCTATTGAGTTTTTATACCCACATTTGTCCCGTTTTTTCAACCATTTTAGGTTGATTTGCTATTATGTTTTCACCATAAAGTTAGTGGAAAAGAGACATATGAGTAGTAGCACTCTTTTTATTGTGAGCGATTAGTGACATCTTTTTTTTTTTTTTTTTTACTTACGTTTTTGTGGAGCTTAGTCTATAATATATTTTGACATCTGATATATCTATCTTTTAGAATATTATTTATAGATCGTCATTATAAAAAAAGTTTTTTTAGTCAAAATTGTAGTATCCCACATCGCCCGTGAGGGCGTGGTCTTTGGGCCTTATATGTACATGCCTGGTGGTACCCTTTGAGGAGGCCTTTTGGGGCTGCGGCCTGCAAAAACAAAACCGTGCGGTAGCCTGGTGTCTGCGACCTAGTCCAGGCCAGGAATGCCAAAGCGGACAATATCCTCAAGGCGGGAGACCGGGATGTGACAATTTGGTATCAGAGCCAGACTCACGGCCGTGGTGTGCCGACGAGGACGTCGGGCTCCCTAAGGGGGGTGGATTGTAGTATCCCACATCGCCCGTGAGGGCGTGGTCTTTGGGCCTTATATGTACATGCCTGGTGGTACCCTTTGAGGAGGCCTTTTGGGGCTGCGGCCTGCAAAAACAAAACCGTGCGGTAGCCTGGTGTCTGCGACCTAGTCCAGGCCAGGAATGCCAAAGCGGACAATATCCTCAAGGCGGGAGACCGGGATGTGACAAAAATGGTTCATGAGATTTGCATAACACATAACTTTGGTCTCTGAGATTTAAAAATCAATAGAAGTGGTCCCTGAGATTGTCCATCATCCATTATTTTGGTCATTTTGTTAAAAAACTACGTTAAGTTGAGCGTATAATACATAACTTTGGTCTTGAGATTTGCATAACACATAATTTTGGTCCCTGAAATTTGCATAACACATCACTTTGGTTCCTGAGATTGTTCACCATCTATCATTTTGGTCATTCCATTAAAAAGCTCAAGGACCACTTAACGAAGTTTTTTAATGGAAGAACCAAAATAATGGATGGTGGACAATCTCATGGCCCACTTTTATTGATTTTAAGTCTCAGAGACCAAAATTATGTATTATGAAAATCTCAGGGACTATTTTGGCTAAAAAGCCTTACAAAAAAATTAGACAAGTTCAAAACTATTAAGGCATTCATTTGTAGTGAAGAAAATTAACAAGTATGGTTCTACAAAAACACCCTAAACCCTTAATCTAATAGTAATATGGTTTTCAGATTTGGGTGATTTTTGGTAGACATGGTAGATATAATCTTTGAAAGAAGACTTAAAAGATAGACAGTTTAGATCGTTGAAATACAATACGAAGTGGGCTCTACAAAAATGTGTGCCAAAAGTTGTATAAAAAAGGCGTAGTGTTATTTACACATCCATTTTTCCAACCCATACACCCTTGTTAATTTTTGGTTTGATCATATTCAGTTCATTCGATCGGACAGTAGAAAATTGAGAGAATTATGTAAGAAGTAAAAATGAGTGGGTCGATGACACTACCAAAATAAACTGGTACCACAAATCCGTCCCAATTTTTATTTTACAAATAAAATTCTACAAGAGATATGAAGGGTTGAATTTAGAACTCTGTTGTTTGAAGAAAAAGACCATTTTCAATGGTAAAATCTTCTATATTTATTAATATTTAACAACTAGTTTTTTAGCGTGAATATATCATTGTTCAAAAAAAAAATCACTAATTACAGAGTTGATAATTGGTTACACTATTTCACTTTAAGGGTCTTAAATGTTCGTTTAGGTCTTACAATGAGTTACTCATAATAATTTTGTAATAAACTTGCCAAGCCACTTAGTACTACGGTCTAGTGACATTTATTTTCACTTATTAGAAAGAGGTCTTAGGTTCTATTCTTGTCAAAGGTGAATTTGAACCACATTATTGTTAGCCTATTATAAGGCTAACCTCATCCCCTTTCTATTAATGTAAATAATGTCGTTTGTTCAAAAAAAAAAAAAAAAAAAACGAACTCGCCAAATTTGTAAATCAAATCTGAGGTCTCATATATATCAAAAGGGGTGTGATATCCACACATCCCTTTTTACTTCTCACACACTTTTTTAATTTTCGGCCGTCGGATCGGATGAATTGAAGAAGATCAGTGAACATAAATTAGCAAAGAGTGTGTGAGAAGTCCACACACTCCTATCAAAAATAGATCAGGCCGTGGCTCTAGTGGTGAATTCGAACTTAAACACAAAAAAAAACCAAAAAAAAAAAAAAAAAAATTGACACACTATCATAAATAAATGATATACGAAGTTCTGAATTTATTATGTTTTATTATAAAAAGGGAGAAAGTCGCCACTTAGTACTACGATATAATAATATTTGTCTTCACTTGTATATGAAAGGTCTTAGGTTCAATTCTCATCAAAAGTAAATTTGAATACATTATCTTAGCTCACTCCTCTCATCCCCTTAGTATACGTTATATTAAAAAAAAAAAAGAAAAAAAAATAGAGGTGGGGAAAGTCAGATCTTGTTAATCCCACCTGTCATTACCTCTCTCTCTCTCTCTCTCTCTCTCAGTCAATTCTTATTTAAAAGCTGGTGGCACAATCTCCAAGTTCAGGCGCTGACTACACTTACAATTCAGAGCCATTCCTGAAAAGCACTGTTTCCACCGAACCGAGGTGGGGATTCATATTTGAACCTGCTGACCCAATAAACAGGTAAATTTATCATCTCTCTTATGGTCTGGAATCGAAACATGTTTTGTTTTGCAAAATTTTTTATTGGTTTTTGTGAAGTACGTGATTAAGTTGTAAGGTTGAATTCTTTTTCCTGAAATCTCACATGGGTTACTGTCATTGATTAGAAAGCTGTTTGCTAATTTATTGACTGTGGTTTCCAAATTCCATTTAAATTTATTGACTTTGATCAGGATTGGGACTCTTTTATCCCAACCCTCTGTGCAAACCGCGGATTTTGATCAAAATTTCCAATTGGATTGGACTATTTCTTTTCTTCTTTCACTCTTGAACCTTACTATTTGATTTGGAATAGTGACCCAAAAGAAAAATAAACCGTTTTAATTTGGCTTTTGGGGCATGATATGTTGTCCAATTAAGTAAATGCTCTTTTGTTGGACATATTTGTGTTGGATGTGTGTATATTTGAAGGATTAGTGTAGTGGAGATGTCCTTCGCTTCTAACTCATATATTTGCTAGTAATTCCGGAATTTGAATTCTGATTTGGGTTTCTTTTGGCAGATAAGGAACTTGAATTTTCGGTTTTTTGTTCGTTGACTTTCATGGCTTACAATGCTTCAGTGGGGCATACATGTCCGCCTCCAATGAAGGCCACATCAAACGGTGCGTTCCAGGGGGACAGTCCTTTACATTTTGCACTGCCTCTCGTTATTTTGCAGATATGTATTGTAGTTATAGTCACTCGGGGTCTTGCCTATCTTCTGAAGCCATTGAGACAGCCACGAGTCATTGCGGAGATTGTTGTAAGTTCATTTCTTTTTTTGTCCAGAAATTTAATCGAAGGGTAGTTAGTTTTGTCTGTGATCACATTGCTGTATATACACTAGGTCTTACTTCCTGGGACCACTTCCAAAGAGAAAGCTTTTGAACCTTCGATGTTAAATTTGTGTGTGTTTGATGTTTATTGGCCGTTAAGATTCTTTACTTTGAAATTTAGGGGGCGTCGAACTGTAGTCTAGCAAAAAGTAGCACAATGTTTCTGAAAAATATTTATTTTGTTTCGTTTTCAATTTAAATGATTTCGTGGATATGCAGATATGTTTAGGATCGATACAGATATTCTTATTTGTTTCTTCTTTGTGCTGTTGAAAATGTGGACATGATGTGTAGGCATATTGGAACGAAGATTTTTTTCTAGACAGGAGTATGTTGTTTGAGGGTTAATAGATGTATTTGCATTTAACTGAACCTAAAACGGAACACCATGCTGATTGTGATACATCCGAGGTTGAATGACTTTTCTGGTTTGACAGGGAGGAATCCTACTCGGGCCATCGGCTCTGGGGCGGAACAAAAGTTATCTCCAGGCAATATTTCCACCAAAGAGTATCACTGTGTTGGACACCTTAGCAAACCTCGGTCTCCTATTCTTTCTGTTCCTTGCAGGGCTAGAGATAGATCCTAAATCCATTCGTCAGACTGGAAAGCAAGCCCTTGCCATTGCCGTAGCAGGAATAACCCTCCCATTTGCATTAGGAATAGGTTCATCATTTGTCCTCCGAGAAACCATAGCCAAAGGGGTGGATGCTACTGCATTTCTTGTGTTCATGGGTGTGGCCCTTTCAATAACTGCTTTCCCTGTTTTGGCTCGTATTCTGGCTGAGTTGAAACTCTTGACTACTGACATTGGAAGAATGGCTATGTCGGCTGCAGCAGTTAATGATGTGGCCGCCTGGATTCTACTGGCTCTTGCTGTTGCCCTATCTGGCAATAACCAATCTCCCCTTGTTCCACTATGGGTCTTCTTGTCCGGGTGTGCGTTCGTTATTTGTGCAATTCTCATTGTTCCTCCAATCTTTAAATGGATGTCTCAACGATGTCAAGAAGGTGAACCTGTTGACGAGATCTACGTATGCGCTACACTAACTGTTGTTCTGGCTGCTGGTTTTATTACTGATACAATTGGAATTCATGCCATGTTTGGTGCTTTTGTGGTCGGAGTTCTTGTACCGAAAGAGGGGCCATATGCAGGTGCTCTTGTGGAAAAAGTAGAAGATCTCGTGTCTGGTCTTTTTCTACCGTTGTATTTTGTGTCCAGTGGACTGAAGACTAATGTTGCCACAATTCAGGGGCTTCAGTCGTGGGGTCTTTTGGTTTTGGTCATATTTACTGCCTGTTTTGGGAAGATTTTTGGGACGATTATGGTATCTCTTTCCTGCAAATTGCCTGTCCGCGAGGCTTTAGCTCTAGGGTTCCTGATGAACAGTAAAGGCTTGGTGGAACTCATTGTCCTCAATATTGGTAAAGACAGAAAGGTAAAAAATTAATTCTTTTATCATTGTCTGTTTTATATTAAATAACCGTTTAAATTGTATCATTTGTTTATGTTTCGCAGGTCTTGAATGACCAGACTTTTGCCATTATGGTTCTAATGGCTCTGTTTACCACATTTATCACCACGCCTCTTGTCGTTGCTGTTTATAAGCCAATGAAAAGGGGAAGAATGGCTGATTACAAGCATAAGACAATTGAAAGGAAAAATACGAACACTCAACTAAGGATCTTGGCCTGTTTTCATAGTGCAAGAAACATTCCATCCATAATAAATCTGCTTGAGGCCTCACGAGGCACAAACAAGCGCGAAGGCCTTTGTGTCTATGCAATGCACCTCAAGGAGCTCTCTGAGAGGTCATCAGCTATATTAATGGTACACAGGGCAAGAAGAAACGGGTTACCCTTCTGGAATAAGGGCCAGCAATCAAATTCTGACAACGTGGTTGTGGCATTTGAGGCATACCAACAGCTGAGCCGGGTGTTCATCAGGCCAATGACTGAAATATCTTCAACATCTGATATGCACGAGGACATTTGTGCCACTGCTGAGAGCAAAAGAGCTGCAATCGTAATTCTTCCATTCCATAAGCACCAGAGGCTAGATGGTACACTAGAGACTACCCGAAATGACTTTCGCTTTGTTAACCAGAGGGTTCTTCAGTATGCACCTTGCTCAGTTGGAATTCTGGTCGATCGTGGTCTTGGTGGAACTACCCACATTGCTGCAAGTAACGTTTCTTATTTCATCACAGTTCTCTTCTTTGGGGGTCGTGATGACCGTGAAGCCCTTGCCTATGGTGCTCGTATGGCTGAGCACCCCGGCATCAGTTTAATGGTCATTCGCTTCCTAGTGGAACCTGAGCTTGCGGGGGAGATATCTAGAATTAATATTGATGGCAATGCTAGAACCAAAGTGGGATCAGTAGATGAGGAATTCCTTACTGCGTTCAAGCAGAAAATCGCTAAGGATGACTCTGTGACATACGAAGAGAAGGCAGTCAGAAATGAGGCACAGACAATTTCTGTGGTTCGCAAGATAGGCCGGTGCCATCTGTTTCTGGTGGGGCGAACACCTGATGGTGAAGTAGCCTTAGCTTTAAATAGGAGGAGTGAGTGCCCGGAACTTGGTCCAGTTGGGAGTTTGTTAATTTCACCAGATTTCTCTACATCAGCGTCCGTCTTGGTGGTGCAACAGTACAATGGTCAGGTATCGTTGGATTTGCCCTCGGAGATGGAGGAAGAGTCACCTGAAAGAGACTGAGAATCGGCCTAGGTGGATTTCGAATGTCTTGAGTGACCTTCAGATTTCTGTGCAAGTTAATGTTCCAAGCATTCAAAGTTTAGGCTCTCGTCTAATAATCATAGTAGTGTCCTACAAAGTCAGGGAATTTAGTTGTCGCGAAGTCTTTGTTACAGTTTCATTATCTTCATGGTAATTCACATATTAATATTTAAGTCCTTTTCAAGCATAAATTGTCTCCATTTTATCTGTTTGTTGGTAAAAAGCTCGATGTAATATAGTAGATCATCAAATACTAGTCATTTGAATTTAGGGGAACTCTATTGATAACCCCCACTGCTCAATATAACCCCTTTCAAAATTCCGAGTTTATCCTCAAACGCACCCCTTCCCTCTTCAACTCACCGGCAGTTAGAGCCACTCCTGAGAGTAGCTAGAAGAGGCGACCACCTAGGGCCTCCGATTTAGAAGGGCCCCAAAAATATTGTTGATGTCTTATGCCACAAGGTTTCTCCTCTTTTTTCAAAACCATATTTCTTTGCTTGGCTTCCTTTCAAAAGTTGACATATGAATATCCTACGTCCCAGACTCCCATCCTTGAACATTTTCCTACAATTATTATTATTATTTTTTTCTCTTTTTCAAATTCTCCATATCAGCTCACAAGGTTTTGAGGATAGCAAATGAGGTAATACAATCGAAACTATGAATTTCTGTAACTTTTTAGAGTAATTCTATGACTAAAATTTTTGTTGGATCATACGGTTTATCAATGAAATAATAAAGATTGGCAGAAAAACTTGATTATATGAATTTAATTAGTACTTTTACGGCTAGAAACACAGGACAAATATATTTATCAAGTTTATCTTTGATTATATTCTTGTCAGAGTCTTTGATTTCTAAACCATGACATAATAATAGATTTTTACAATTAATTACCGAACAAAATAAAATATATGAATTTGCAACATATTAGAGGACTTGAGAACCAAGAGGCCCCCTTTCGAAGTTTCACTTGGGCCCCGAGAACTTCAGGGTCGCCCCTACCGGTAGTGTGATCCAACATTGATAATGTATATCAAGCTAGCTTACACCCTTCTTCGAACCCTGCTAGTGAATGCGACAAATGATAAAATTGAGGACAAAGAGCTTCAACCCAGGACCTCACCATACCGTGACAAAGGGTTCCTATAAATCTCAGCAGAACTATTCTTCACATCAGAAGGAACTGCAGTCGGAATTCATTCTTGGCAAGTCTTGTATTTTTGCAGTCAAGGTTGAAGGAATTTATTATAAGCGAGCTGAGAAGTTGAGTGCTCCTGTATTTCTAATCCTTTGTCTACTAACTACACAGTTATTATAGAAGAGAATCATCTTCGTTGCACTAAAATAGTATATTAAGATTTTTTTATATGGTGGATTATAAGAGAGCATCATTTAGAAGCATTTTATCATATACTTAATTGCTTTATTTTTTTTTTTCACAAAAGAAAAGTTTTATTTCTCGGTTGATTATTTACACAACACAACAAAAAAATTAAAAACAAAAACACAACTTCAAACTGTGTATTAATTTAACCCCTCAAATTACCCCCTTACTGAGGCTATTTCATTCTTGCCCCTCAAAACAATATAATTTAAAAACAGAAAAATTAGTATCCGGTCCATAGTTACTAATGTTCATTGACTAAACCTTATTAGTTTTCAGATTTTGATCCAAATCCCTAGCATTAGTGTAATAATGAATTTACATGTCAGTTACATAATTTTTTAAAATAAAAATTAATAATTGATTTAGAATTTTAATATTCACACTGTAACATCCCACATCGTCCAGGGGAATGGATCATGTAAGCATTATATTTATATTCCCATCTCTACCTAGCACGAGGCCTTTTGGGAGCTCATTGGCTTCGTGTTCTGTAGGAACTCCGAAGTTAAGCGAGTTCGTGCGAGAGTAATCCTAGGATGGGTGACCAACTAGGAAGTTCTCGTGTGAGTTCTCAGAAACAAAACCGTGAGGGCGTAGTCGGGGCCCAAAGCGGACAATATCGTGCTACGGTGGTAAAGCAGGCCCGGGATGTGGTGGACCCTGGGCCGGGATGTGACAAATTGGTATCAGAGCCAATCCATGGCCGGAAGTGTGCCAACGAGGATGTCGGGCCCCTAAAGGGGGTGGATTGTAACATCCCACATCGTCTAGGGGAGTGGATCATGTAAGCCTTATATGTATATTCTCATCTCTACCTAGCACTGACCTTTTGGGGGCTCATTGGCTTCGGGTTCTGTAGGAACTCTGAAGTTAAGCGAGTTCGCGCGAGAGCAATCCTAGGATGGATGACCCACTGGGAAGTTCTCGTGTGAGTTCCCAGAAACAAAACCGTGAGGGCGTAGTCGGGGCCCAAAGCGGACATTATTGTGCTACAATGCTGGAGCAGGCCTGGGATGTGGTGGACCCCAAGCCGGGATGTGACACACACCTTTATTAAACTCCTAACTAATTTTCAATTCAAAACATTTCTAAAATAAATAAATAAAATTAGAACAAGTTTGTACCCATTAGCTTTTTTAAAAAATGTTTTCAATTTTTTTAATCTTATATGTACCCATTCATGTAATTTTTTCAAAATTTTAATCTTAAAATGCACTCATTCTTAAATATACCAATTTGTTATATGTAAAATGTACCCCTTTTTTTTTATATAAAATCTATCCAATTTTTTTCTAATCCATTTTAAAACTTATATGGGCACATTCTTTTTTCTTTGATTTGAGAATGTATCCATGTCAAGTTTAATCGAAAAAATTTACTCACGTTATCAAGCCTAATATCTTTTTTTATTTTTTTATTTTTTGTGATTTTGAAGAATGTGCCCATGTTTTGGTACAATAATTGTTTGGTTAATTTTGATGAATGTACCCATGTTTACACACACACACACACACACACACACACACACACATTAGTATATTTATATTTTAATATTTTTAATCCCACAAATTATAATTTTTTATTTAAAATCTCATTAATATAAACAATCATAAATTTCAATTTTTAATTTAAAAAATATAGTAACATACATAGAAATAAATTATCACATTAATTTCAGGGACTTCGATCAAAAATTGAAAACCACCAAGGTTTCAGTCAAAGAATATTCATAGCTAAGGACCGCATCCAAAGTGTCCTAAGAATCATTTTGGTTCTGGTCCCTAATCAACCTAATTGTTAGATTGAAACCTTGTTTGCTTAAATATTTTGATTGAGGTCCTTAAACATTATTTAAGAGATTTAACTCATGCATTTAATGTTAGATCCCACATCACCCAGGGGAGTGGATCCTCTATGCCTTATATGTACATGCCCACCTCCTTTAGCACGAGGCCTTTTGGGAGGTCACTAGCTTAAGCAAGTTCGAGCGAGATTCTCAAGATGGGTGACCCACTGGAAAGTTCTCGTGTAAGTTCCTAGAAACAAAACTGTGAGGGTATGTTCAGGGCCCAAAGCAGACAATATTATGCTACGGTGGAGCGTGTCCGGGATGTGGTGGAGCCCGGGTTGGGATGTGACAATTTGGTATCAGAGCCAATCCCTGGCCGGAAGTGTGACGATGAAGACGTTGGGGCCCAAGGGGGTGAGATTGTTAGATCCCACATCGCCCAGGGGAGTGGATCCTCTATGCCTTATATGTACATGCCCACCTCCTTTAGCACGAGGCATTTTGGGAGCTCACTAGATTCCAAGGATGGGTGACCCACTGGAAAGTTCTCGTGTAAGTTCCTAGAAACAAAACCGTGAGGGTATGTTCGGGGCCCAAAGCAGACAATATTATGCTATGGCGGAGTGTGTCCGGGATGTGGTGGAGCCCGGGTTGAGATGTGACAATTTGGTATCAGAGCCAATCCCTGGCCAGAAGTGTGACGACGAGGACATTGGGCCCCCAAGGGGGTGAGATTGTTAGATCCCACATCGCCCAGGGGAGTGGATCCTCTATGCCTTATATGTACATGCCCACCTCCTTTAGCATGAGGCTTTTTGCGAGTTCATTGGCTTCGGAGTTCATCGGAACTCCAAAGTTAAGCAAGTTCGGGTGTGTGAGTCCTCATGATGGGTGATCCACTGGGAAGTTCTCGTGTGAGTTTCTAGAAACAAAATCATGAGGGCGTGGTTGGGGCCCAAAGTGGACAATATCATGCTACGGCAGAGGCATGCCCGGGATGTGACGTTTAATGTCTCACAAATTATGAAATTTAAACAAATTCAAATAATATTTTTAAAATATAATAAATACTTAAAATAAATATTAGAGTAATATTGTTTTTCACAAAATTATAGCAAGAAAATAATGTTCCCACATAATTATTACCATATTTAAAAAAATAACTATTGATATATTTTAGAACATAAAATAAATACATATAATTAGCATGGGTACATTTAGCAAATTAAAAATGGGTACAAATACAAATAAAACTTTAAAAAATATGGGCACAAAATGAAATTAATATATGGGTACAAATTAAAGCTTAAAAAAAAAAATGGTACAAATTAAAAAAGGGTTGCAAATTAAAAATGGGTACAAAGTGAAGATAAAAACATATGATTAAAAAAATTAGCCATAAATATATATATATATATATATACCAAATGTAACATTTCTAACATTAAACAAATATATTTAGAAATAAAAAATATTTTATTATTGAAATAATTAATGACGTTTATTAATAACTAAGGACCTCGATCATAAATTGAAAAGGAATAGGTCTTAATCAATGGAGTAGCAAAAATAGGGATGAAAACCTAATTTCTTCATTAGGAAATTGACACACCCCGACCCGGTATGTCCACTAGGACTTTCAATTGAGTCGTACTGGCAGACACCTGAAAGGTAATGAAGTCATAAAGTGTAGTGATGTGGAAAATGTGAATAAATTTAAACCTAAAAGTGTCTAAATATAAGTGTCACATCCCAGTCTCGGCTCCGCCGTAGCATAATATTGTCCACTTTGGGCCCCAGCCACGCCCTCATGGTTTTTGTTTCTGGGAACTCATACAAGAACTCCCCAGTGGGTCACCTATCCTAGGAATGCTCTCGCCCGAACTTGCTTAACTTCGGAGTTCCGATGGAACTCGAAGCCAATGAGTTCCCAAAAGGCCTCATGCTAGATAGAGATGGGAATATACATATAAGGCTTACAGGATCCATTCCCCTAGGCAATGTGGGATGTTACAATCCATCCCCCTTAGGGGCTCGACGCCCTCGTCGGCACACTTCCGACTAGGGATTGGCTCTGATACCAATCTGACATGACTCGATCACGATATTCCCCGAATACTAGGATAAGCATGTGTTGGCCAACACCCGAGGATGACGAAAACCATTTATTGAGTGCAAATGCTGAAAACAAGGGGTAGATAAGGCTTATAAATATAAAAGAATAATGAATATGCATTTAAGGAACGTGTTCAGAGTATAGAACTAACTAGAACACTAAAAGAAATAATATAAAATTGAATGAAACAAAGGATGGATCCTACACCGAGAAGACTTGAAGATGCCAATGCGGAAGTGCCTTGACGTCGGGATTGTATGCCTCGATTCTAAGTCCTGAAGGGGGCGCAAAACAAACATGAGTAGACCAAGTTGATATATATATATATATATATAAAATAAAACAGTTATCAACGTAACCCCTAGGTTTTATGACAACACATATATCATGATAAACATAGGTTTTCCGAAATCTAGCATGCCGTGCAATGTCTCAAATCATAATTTATATATATATATATATATATATATATCATAATCACTAGTGAATGTTCGATAACCCCCATGTCCCATGCCGGCTCCTCATCTCTGAGCAGACAGTCAGAAGAAAATACACTCCAGGCCCCATGCCAGCTCCCTGTCCCTGTGCTAATAGCCAGAGGAAACACACTCAAGGCCCTATGCCAACACCAAACCGTCGCCAGGGACGGACCAGAAACTATCCCTACGTCCCATAGTGGAATAAGGACCACTAGGTAAGTACAAAACCATTGAACATACATACATTGAAAAGCAACTTCATAGTATAAAGTCATCCATCATCTATACTATAAAGAGGTGTTCTAAACATGTTCTAAATATCATATAGTCATTCATCATAAATTCTATAAGAACACGGGTTATAGGAAAAATAGTAATAATTCAAACTAGCCTCAGTAAGCATGTTATCTCATAAAACGTTTCATAAAACATAGTCATCAAATCATGCTTTTCATGTATGCATTTCTACTATCAAAACATGCATTTTTAGAAGGGGTCCACTCACAGTACTTCGCCGTCGAAAAGTTGCGTTGTTAGCGAAAACAGAAACATCACAATATATGCACCTAAGCACATAAAGGGTACATTTAGTCAAACTCTACTCAAACGATTTAATTTGGGAAAACGAACATTGGAAACAGGTTCAGGACGTCGAAATTAGGCTAGGAAGGGTTCCAGACGAAAACCCGCAAAATCAATGGTCAAAGTCAACGTTGACCGTTGACTGTTGACCAATCAAAGTCAAAGTCAACGATGACCATTGACTGGGTCAAAGTCAATGGATCCGGATCAAGGGTTTTGGGTTGGACCGGGTTGGGCCTAAAGGGTTTGGGTCCAAGAGTTTAAAAGGTTTGGGCTTTAAGCCTAGCCTACTGTAAAAGGGTTTTGGGGTTTTAAATAAATGAGTTTAGAGTTAACTGGCCTAAGGCTCTAATTGAAACAGCCCAAAGGCCTTTAATTTAAATAATTAAAAAGGGTTTCAGGTTTAATGGGTAATGGTCCTAAAGCCCGATTTCACTACGGCCCAAGGGCCTTTAGAATTAAATAGGAATAAAAAAAATAAAACAAAACTAAAAAGAAATGGGCTTGGGCTTAGTGATCCAGCCCAAAGGCCTGGGTTTCAGACTTGGGCTTGGGTGATTGGGTTGGACCTTGGGTTAATGGGTTGGGTTAACCCATTTCCAAGACAAGGTTTTGGCCGGTTTCTGGGCAAACTTCAAACGCCCATAACTTCTTTGATACTCAACGACATTGGGTGAAACGAAGAGTAAAGTTGTAGTACTCAGCGAGACGAAGAGATTGATACATTGCATGCCAGCCAACTAGCCCTGGTTTGGCCGGAAATTGCCTCGAAATGGGCGGTGCTTGTAGGAAAATTTAGAAAAGCTACTCCGAGCTATTTTCTGCAATTCAAATGTATACACAACTTAAAACAAGCTTCGATCTAACTCTAAAACACATCCCAAGGGTTTTTAGAAGCTTACCAACGTTGGAAAATACGAAACACGACGGAGAAGATGATGAACAGTACATGCCGAAAGAAAGAGAAGGGTATGTGGTGTTCTTTCTTTGAGTCTTAGTTCGCAGGGGTGATGCTGATGTTGTTTTGTTGTTGTTGTGGTGATTGATGATGAGGGAGATGAGGGTGTGTAGGGAGGGAGAACATGGGTGAGAGGGAGAGAGAGCGAAGGGGAAATGAGAGAGTTGTGAGAGAGGGAGAGAGAGAGCTCACAGGTCCAAAGGAAAAGAGAAGAAAGGGGGTTGAGTAGGGGAGACCAAAAAGGAAAGAGGGCCCCACGGACACACACATTAAGACTCAAAAAATAATTTTTTTAAATAAAAACCCAAAACTATTTTTAAAATCAGGGGTAGGGTGCAACAATCTACTCCCGTTAAAAGAATTTCGTCCTCGAAATTTAAAATCACTTATTAAACTGGAATACTCGAAAATAGGAAGAATAATAATATATATATATGTACGTAATGAATAAATCAAGTCAGAGCGGTTGCACAAAAGGGAAAATGCCATCCTGTCATGATCGGGTTGCAATGATTCCATCTTTTGTGCCTCCAGGCTCATACTTTCTTTCCCCATTAGTGTAAAAGTAGAAACATACTTTATAAAGATATAAAGCTGAAAACATATATTGACGTAAGGTCAAAAATAAGTACGCAAAATACGATAACGTCAAAATAGATACGTACTAACATATAAATCGAAAACTCGTACAGAAATTAACATCGAAAATGGAAATAATTTCCCCCAAAACATTTGTAATGTCAAAAACAAATAACTAAAATAAAGGAAGTTAAAATACTTATACTGAAAACCAAAACTGAAAAATGAGAGTGGGTCTCGCCCAAGCATACCAAGCATACGAACGTCACGTACTCCGAGAACTTATGTGTTTTTGGGTCAATTCCCAACAATAACGAATCTGTAATAACTGCTGAAGACGAATCTTCCTGCCATTTGCTTAACGAACCCAACGAATAAGTTATCGATACCACAGTTGGCCATCCGCGATATCGATCACACATTTGTTGTCTCGATAAGTAAGCAGTAATTTCCTAAGGGTGCACAATTTCACACGTCATAAATGCGATCCTCCGAATACCAATTCACAATACTCCTCTACCAATCAATGTTGCATATAGAAAACTCTCGTACCGTGTCACAAAAAGTGCCATCTTCAAACCGAATCAAATAAAAACCGTTGGCGTAACAACTTCATCTAGTACCAAGCACCCCATCTTCCTCAGTTCTTCCCAATGTGACCAACTACTCCACTGTTTACCTATATAGAACCCATTTGAAAACTGTACCTTGGGATTCAAGAGAAGTGGCTACCATTTTAATAGCAAACTCAAGTAAAAAAACGAGAAGTCATCTTCCTCAACAAACAGTTTCTCTTGGGAGCTGTTCTGGTGCTCAATTCACCTCTCCATTTTTGTTTGGTAGTAGGTTTCTAGTCAAACAAGGTCAAAGTTGATGGAAAGAAGGAGGAATCGCAAGTGATCAACCTAAAAACAAAAGAGAGTACACATATTTTCAGATAAGTGTAAAGATTATCCGATTCTTACCTCGACCATGTTATGGTGCCATTCCAGAGTGCTCCAAATAGATATGCTAGAAGCATTTCGACATCCACATACTCACAACAAGGTTCAGACATGAAGCAGTGGAAAGATGCATTGAGACAAACACATAACATTGGAAAAAAACCGATGTGATGCCTATGAATTATTGTAAGATAGTGATACAATCCGCTGACCTTCTGTACTAAAACCTTCATCCAACTCTTACTAAAAGACCGCTCAAACTTCACGCCCACGTGCTTGCGAACCGAATGATCTTGGTGCGAGGTAGTGGAAAGCTGGGTTGAGGCGAACACATCACATCATCGAAAAGGTCTACCAGAGTACAATATGATGGTTATGAATTGTAGCAAAATAATGAGTGGTGACCATTCAATTCAGCGTGAAGATAGTGATGCAATCAGCTGATCACTTGCACTACAATCTTCACCAATTTCTTACAAAAAGACGAAGACGGCTTAATCTCACACCTACATGGAGCTCTTTCTGGTAATTATGGTAAGCTTGTGAAAAGGTTATACTCCTAACATTTATGTCTGAAACGATAAGAATTGGGCGCACACTTCCGCTGAATCGATTGATTGTGAATTCTTCCCTGATTGAGCGAGAAACCATGTAGAGAAGGCTAAAAGAACACTCAAGAATTTGAGGATCAAAACAAGTCCATTAAATCTAGAGTACAAGATATCTGGTTAAGTGAGAAACCATGCCGAGAACAATTGTTTTTTTTTTCTTTCAGTAAAATGTTCCGGTATGAGCCAGTTCGCATTGAGAAACAAACCAGTGAAGGAAGGTAAATATGCAAAAATAGAAATCATTGTTTATGTTGTAACATCCCACATTGTCTAGGGGAGTGGATCATGTAAGCCTTATATGTATATTCCCTAGCACGAGACCTATTGGGAACTCACTGGCTTCAGGTTTCATTAGAACTCTGAAGTTAAGCGAGTTCGGGCGAGAGCATTCTTAGGATGGGTGACCCACTGGGAAGTTCTCGTGTGAGTTCCTAGAAACAAAAACTGTGAGGGTGTGGCGGGGGCCCAAAACGGACAATATCGTGCTACAGCGGAGCCGAGATTGGGATGTGACAAAATGGTATAAAGCATGGTTTGTTCAGAGCATACTTAGGATCTTCTGTCACTGTAGTAGTGTGTTAGTCATGACATCATTTGGATGTCATGACTTTCGGATTTGGTGTCATTCGAAGCAGTTGTGCAAACCTTTCTCTGTTTGAATTGTCACCATATGGTTGAAATACAAGAATTCGTGTCGAGATTAATACCTTGCACACCGGCTAACTCACTGTGGTTTGGCCGGAAATTGCCTCGAAATGGGCAGTGCTTGCCGGAAAATTTGGAAAAGTTACTCCGAACTATTTTTTGCGATTCAAATGTATACACAACTTAAAGCAAGCTTCATCTAACCCTTACCAACGTCAGAAAAATACGAAACATGACGGAGAAGATGATGAACAGTGTTGACCGAAAGGAAGAGAAGGGTATATGGTGTTCTTTATTTGAATCTTAGTTCGTAGGGGTATTGGTGATGGTGTTTTGTTGTTGTTGTGGTGATTGATAATGAGGGAGATGAGGGTGTGCAGGGAGGGAGAACACTGGTGAGAGTGAGAGAGAGTGAGAGGGAAATGAAAGAGTTGTGAGAGAGGGAAAGAGCGAGCTCATGGGTCCAAAGGAAAAGATAAGAAAGAAGGTCGAGTAGGGGAGACCGAAAAGGAAAGAGGGCCCCACGGGCACACACAAAAAAACCCAAAACTATTTTTAAAATCAGGGGTGGGGTGTAACAATAAGATTGCGCTAGTGAGCGGGAATGAACTAATTTCACACGTGACGACAAAGCATAAGTACAATACAGTAAAATAGGCTGAGAATTATACCATTGATGGTAATCATCTACACCAAGGTTTGCCAATAATCCTCGTCGGTATGAAAACTCTGCTACTAGAACCTGGAGGGGCGAAAAACAAGGGTGAGTGGGCTTGAAAATAATGTTTTATAAAAACCTTTCTGAAAACATTGTAACCCCTTATTGTGAAACAAGTATAGTTTCCAGAAAATCGTACTACATATAAGTAGGAAATCAAATGCATGCCAACAATAGATATAGAAATATGCCACAACATAATATCTCAACGACAATATGAATATAATCATGTGCTCAATAATTTATACTAGCATGCAAGTTGGAGTCACCTAATGTGACATGTACGACTGCACCTATGACTCATCAATCTATGCTAGCACACGAGTCGGAGTCACTTAATGTGACCTGTACGATAGGCTATGTGTGTAATAATATACGCTCTAGTGTTACGATCACGCGAAGGTCGGCGCTATGCGCGGGTCACCTACGTGTCGGAGTCGCCTAATGTGACCTGTACGATAGGCTAACACCTAACTTGGATCCAAGGCGAACGTACGGTGCAGGAGGTGAACAATCACGTGAAGGCTGGCCCTAGCCCGAGGCGGGAGCACTAACACTGGGGTGTAGCAATGATGAGCAAACTATATGAGTATAAGGATGCCATAATGATGCAATAATTCCTATCAACATAATAAACTTACATGAACTTACTTGCGCATCCCGTAGGATCCTCTTGGTATTTCACAACAATGCAACATTTCTCATAACATAATTTAATCATGGCATGAAGTGCATGAATCAATTCAAAAGCATTTGTGGAAACTATCAATCATATACACACACACACACACACACACACATACGGAAAAAAGAAATGACCCACTCACCAGGCGTCCGCGTTACAATTCCCTAGCATGAATATCAAGGAGTCTAGAACGATCGATGCCTAGAAACAATTATCAAATCACGTCTCATAATTCTTATCGATAGAACGTGTAACTTACACAAAACACATCCCCAAGGACATTCTAGAAACATAATGTGGATCTTTGGAAGTTAATAATCATAAATCTGAGGTGCGGATCTTCCGGATTGAGTTACGTAGGGTTGTGGACCCTACCGTCGACCTTTGATTGACAGTTGACTTTTGGTCAATGGGTTTCAAGACGAGGACGTCGGGCCCTAAGGGGGGTGGATTGTAACATCCCACATCGACCAACGGAGATGGGGTGATGTGCCTTATATATACGTGCCCACCTTCATATAGCACGAGGCCTTTGGTTCTAGTAGCAGAGTTTTTGTACCGACGACGATTATTGGCAAATCTTGGTGTAGAAGATTACCATCGATGGTATAATTCTCACCCTATTTTACTGTACTGTACTTATGCTCTGTCACCACGTGTGAAATGGGTTCATTCCCGCTGACCAGCGCACTCTTATATTTAGGCACTTTTAGGTTTAAATTTGTTACATTTTTCACATCACTACACTTTATGGCTTCGTCACCTTCTAGGTGTTGGCCAGCACGGCTTGATTCGGAGTCCTAGTGGACATACCGGGTCGGGGTGTGTCATAAATGGTACATGAGTGCTGTCTACATCTATTAAAAAGGTTGTCAACAACATGATCAATAAATAAAGTTCAAATATCATTATCTTATAATAAAACTACTAATTTACCCTCCAAAGTTAACTCCATACACTATTTTTATTTATTTATGAAAAACTACTAATCTACCCTCCAATGTGTATCATATGCAAGTAACGAGACTTAAATTGACGGAAATAGTAGCTTCAAAAATAATATTAGGGATGTAATTGGCAGATTTTTATAATTCAATGACTGCTTTTTCTAAAAAAAAAAAAAAAAAAAAAAAAAAAAATAGTTTAGGGATCTAATTTTCACTGAGGTGATAATTCAAATACTAAATTAGTAGTTCACCCTATGCCTATATATGTATATATTGATGGGCATATATATATATATATATATATATATATATAAGTACAACACAAGAGTTAATTATGGCCAACGATTTCTTCATTCAATTTGCAATTAATAACAATGACAACTTTTGCAGAAAAAAAGCTGTCCTTTTGCTTGTCTTCGTTATATTCCCATCTATTTTGGCCACCAAACCCCCAAAATTCCAAGCTCAAAAACCATGCAAGAGGCTAGTGCTGTTTTACCACGACATTATATTTGGTGGCACGAATGCAACAGCTGCTGCCGTTGCAAATGCAACCAACCTTGGCATCATAAACTTTGGTTTGGTATGCTAGTTGTATTTAACGATCCCCGGACAAACGGCGACATGCTTCTGTCACCACCCGTTGCAAAGGCTCAAGGCTTCTAGTTTTACGACTTTAAGGAGGTGTTCAACTCGTGTGAATACAAAGGTACATTGAATATTATGGGCGCAGATTTGATGAAGGAAAAAACTAGGGATCTTTCCGTCGTTGGAAGGACTGGAGACTTCTTCATGGCTCGAACGATTGCCACATTCAGACTGATAGTCAGCAAATATTATTTTCGTCTCCAGACGGACAACAAATTGTGTGAATGTAATTAATTACGCTAAAATTTGAGAAATTCTTGTACATAATGCCCTCTCACTATATAACGTGTAAGACAATTGAGAGAGTTGCTGTACGCATGCAAAGAATAAAAAAGAGAGATAAGATTCGATTGTAATTATTCTTAATTTGCTTTTCTTTATAAGTGTGGCCTGCACTTCTGTTCTAATTTCACTAATAAAAGAGGACCAAGGATGGTTATTTGCGAGTGTGCTATGATCATTGGAATCAAAATAAGTATGAAAGGCGGAACAGAGAGGACAAAACTTTATATATATGTAGGCAGCTAGCTAGGATAGCACAATACCTCAAAAAGTACATATATATGTAGTTTGGATTTAAGCTATTCTAATTCCTGGACGACTACGTTTGGGTGAGAGATTTCCAATCCATAAAGAATTCAGGCCAAATTACTAAGAAATATATCATAAAATGTTAGATAGAAGGGATTATAAATGCCCCCATGAGCATTAAAAAGGCATGTGAAAGAGATTTTCATTATTTCGCCGAACAATGTCACTTTAATAGCTTTCTTGACGAAATAAGGTGTTACCGGGTTACATTTTATGCCTGGGCAGCCGAACCATTTTGAACTCACTGCAAAAACATAATATTGTTTTCAGATTTTAGAATCCAAGGCCGAGAGTATTCTTTCTTCTGCCGAAATCCCTCGTTATAGGAGTTAGCAGTGCATTCCATTGTATCACCATCATATTCGGAGTATTCACTTCATGCTTATAGTGCAAATAGTGAATAGAATTCATTCTTATGGTTTTGAATTTAATATTAAAAGCACGCTATACGTTTAATATAAAAATTTGGAAGCGATGGTATAAATCATTTTATATATATATATATATTTTTTATTTTGGAAAAGCATCTATTTGGTACAAGCACATTCAAGTGGGTATTTATCAATAATAATCAAAATTTAACACCTAATTTCATAAATGTCATTTTTTTTATAAAATCTTTCAAATGTAGCAGAAAAACCACTTCAATCGACCTAAATTGTCACATCCCGTCCCGGGGCGGACCACTTCCCGGGCCCGACTCCACTACCGTAGCACGATATTGTCCGCTTTGGGCTTACCATTCCCTCACGTTTTTGTTTTTGGGAACTCACGAGCAACTTCCCAGTGGGTCACCCATCATGGGATTGCTCTAGCCCCATTCTCGCTTAACTTCGGAGTTCCTACGGAACCCGAAGCCAGTGAGCTCCCAAAAGGCCTCGTGCTAGGTAGGGATGGGAATATACATATAAGGATCGTTCCCCTGGGCGATGTGGGATGTCACATAAATAGCCTCAAAATTAAAACCAAATAACAAAACCCTATTAAATCATAATTTAAGAAAAATGAGAGACCACTATGTCATAATGTTCCCAGCCAATATCAATGAAATCAAGGATCTTAGTATAAAGGAAATCTTGAAGGCGACTGACAATTTCAATCAAGCAAAGATGCTTTAGGTTCTTGTTGTCTATGATGTATGCTTTAGGTTCTTTCTGTTAGATCAGCAGATAGAGAAAAAGGAGAGGGTGTAGGGATTGGGAATGGGAAGGAGCACAATGGGCCTCTATATATTGTGGGAAGAAGGAAAAGTACAAGTACCCAAAAATTAGCATGGACGCAAAATTTTGTTTATATTTTGTTAATTATTTTTTTAATATTTCGAATTATTTCCCTTTTCGAGGGGCTGAAAATGGTTGAGAAAAGAACAGAGCCATGCGGGTGTTCCCGCCTGTTTACTGGGAAGGTTGATGTGTATTGTAGGTGTGGAATGGAAGGGCCTTGAAGAAGAGATGCTTCAGGTTCTTGCTGTTTAGGATGTTTACTTGATTGAAATTGGCAATAGCCTTCACGATTTCAGTTATACTAAGAAGATCTATGATTTCATTGGTCTTCGTTGCGAACGCCATGACATAGTGGTCTCTCATTTTCCCTAAATTCTTATCTAATAAGTTTTGTTATTTGGTTTTAATTTTGAGGGTATTTAGGTCTATTTAAGTGGTTTTTATGCTATTTTTGAAAGACTTTATAAAAAATGACATTTATGAAATTAAGTGTTAAATTTTGGCTATTATTGATAAAAACTCCATTCAAGTGATTGGTCCACGAATCACTTGTTTGAAGTAAAAACATCGTTGGTGGATTTAATTTAGTCCCTTAAAATTAGGCCTGGTAAACGGATCGTGTTTGTCATGTTTGTGTTGTTTTCGTGTAACACCTGTTATCTTAACGGATCGTGTGGTGTCATAACCGTTATCTTAACGGGTCCTTAAAATTTGCACATACCACACATTGCCACATAAATATTACTTCAAAACATTAAAATACATTTGTTGTTTAAGTACTAAATCTACCCTAAAAAATAAGAGCCTAATAAAAAAAAAATCCATACACTACTAGTCTATTACAAAATATTAAATGTGCAAGGATATGCAAAATGAAAGAGTTTTTGTTTTCAAGATTGTAAAGCCTTTCTCAAAAGTTTAAACCTTGTCAATGAAACTCAAAGCTTGCATGTTATTCCTTTTACAAAATCCTCAATTTTCATCGATCATCATGAGAAAATTGTATTGAAACTTTGGCTTGATCTATTGCCTTCAAGAGAAGGATAGCCTCCAACCTAATGCATAATGGACTGCTGAGATTTAGATTAAATCTCAACCAATCCAATGGTCACCAATTTTTAAAATTTAATTTAATATATATATATATATATATATATATAATTATAGTTTTTAGGGGTATAAAATTGTTAAATTAATATATATAATTATTATAGTATTTTTTTTAGGATTATAAAATTATAAAATTAATATTTTACTTATCGTGTATCGTGTTACCCAAGTGTATACCCGAACCAATCCGTTATCTTAATAGGTGCTTATCAGGTTACTCGATAACGATCTGATTTGTTATCGTGTCGACCCGAACACCTATTAATTTCGTATAGTATTATGTCGGGTTATTGGATCGTGTCAGTAATTGTCAGGCCTACTCAAAATGCATAATAATAACAATATAATATGTTTGCCATTATGACATTAAATTAAAAATATTTGGATCGAAAGTAAAACAAGGAGAGATTCTAACCTGTCTTCCCAAAAGCTCTAACCTTTACGTATCGCCCACTTCTTTCACTTTGGTCAGCGGCCAAACAACAAAGCAGAGTTTGTGGGAGTTATTTACAAAGGCGCTCTATAGTCTATAGCTCTGTGCTAGTGACTAAAGTCCTACCGTTGGCTTTTGTCTCAGTTCCTTCTGCTGGGGACCTCATCACTTTGCAAAACAGCCAAAGTTGATACGGGCAACTTCAGTTTCAGGCCTTGTCGATAGGCATTGGCTACTGCAGTATCTCGACCTAATACACATTGGAATCAAGATATGTATGAGATGAGGATATATAAGTACAAAACCCTAAAAATCACTTAACATTTTTTGTTCAAACGATTCTGATTCCTAGACGGCCCAAAATCTTGAACATGGCACTTTCTATGTATTCTATTGTGAAAAATAGAGCAAAGTACAAGAGTATGTGCTCAAAATTTTGTACAAAACACTGTTCGGCATATTCTTCAATAAACTCCTACCAGTAAAACGACAGAATGAATCAACCTCCAAACTTCAATATAAATTGAAACAATAGGTAGTTTTATCTAATCAAACACAACAATCCGATCAAACGTAGGAAAGTAATACCATGACAACTTTTTCAGCAAAATTTTGTTTCCTTATTTTGGTCTTCATTATTTTTCCATCTGTTTTATCAACCAGAACTCGAAAGTTCAAAGCAGAGAAACCATGCATGAGAATGCAGCTGTATTACCACGACAAACTGTTTGACGGCACGGAGAAGGATAAGACTAATGCAACATCTGCTGCAGCAGCAAATTCAACCAAGCTTGCGCCAAACTCTCAATTCGGTATGCTTGTTGTCTTTAATGACCCTATTACAAAGGACGATAAGTATCAATCTCCGCCCATTGCAACTGCGCAAGGCTTCTATTTCTACGACAGAAAGGACACCAACTCAGCTTGGTTTGCGTACACATTGGTATTCAACTCAAGTGAGCACAGGGGTACATTGAATATCATGGGTGCGGATTTGATGCCAGAGAAAACTAGGGATCTTTCGGTTGTTGGAGGGACTGGAGACTTCTTCATGGCTAGAGGGATTGCCACTCTTCAAACTGATACTTTCCAGGGTGCATATTATTTTCGCCTCAAGATGGATATCAAGTTGTATGAATGTTACTAATTATGTTAAGATTTGAGATAAGAAATTTTCTGTAACGTTATGTTGCTAGTCACATGTTCCCGAGTGTCATAGTAATTCCATGATAATTTTCTAGCTATTTTCTTGCATTATGTGGAGAGGCACTTCTGTTGCAATCTTAATTACTACTAAATATATAGAGAGAGGATTAAGGAGGTTCATCTAGTGTGCTATGACTAGTCATGACAATAATCTAAAGTTTCGGATCATCTTGTTTGCAGAGGTGTAATTGCACGGAAAGAATATCTCAAGGTTAATATACAAGGCAACTTGCCTGTTCCCATATTTTTCTTGGTGATATAACAAACATCATTTGCATTCACACAAAGACTAATAACACATATCCAAGTTCCTTTGTCAATTTCATCAAATCATATGGCAGTTCGTTAGTTAGTTTTACTAAAGAGTGTTGCTATGTACATAGTCATTTTTACCTTTCACATACATCGGTTAAATTTTGTCCTTTAATCCTCTTCAATTCACTTGATCTGACGGTCGATAATTGAGAGGATAAAATAAGATTTATATATGGATTTTTAAGGATTTCTATGAGCTTGATTTATGATTTTGATGGATTTTTATAGGGAGATGGGGAATAGGCTTACTATCAGAACCCTGTTGAGATTTTAAATCAGAAGAAGATCAACTTCTTAGGGTGAATTTTTTATTTGTGATCAACTTCTTTCCTCCAACCTTTCATCCCCAACTATTCATAGCCATTTTTCCCTCTTCAATTATTCTTTTGCCGCTGTATATTTGTCACCGCATCACTCCTCAGTTTCATGTAGGCCTGGCAAACAGGTCGTGTTTGTCGTGTTCGTATCGTTTTCATGTAACACCTGTTATCTTAACGGGTCGTGTCGTGTCACACCCGTTATCTTAACGGGTTCTTAACAGGTCGGGTCACTTTACCCATCGAATAAAGTGACCCGACTCGTTATGACTCGCTATGACCTGTTAAGAAAAATATTTTTTTTTCTTAAATTTGCACATATCATACATTGCCACATAAATATTACTTCAAAACATTAAAACACATTTGTTGTTTAAGTACTACATCTACACTTGAAAATAAGAGCCTAATAAACAAACATCCATACACTACTAATCTATTACAAAATATTAAATGTGCAAGGATATGCAAAATGAAAGAGTTTTTGTTTTCAAGGTTGTGAAGCCTTTCTCAAAAGTTTAAACCTTGCCAATGGAACTCAAAGCTTCCATGTTATTCTTTTTACAAAATCCTTAATTTTCATCGATCATCATGACATAAGATTTTGTGATATCCACTAATGTAAATATTTTAAATTGAAGATCGAATTCATCTCTGAATGTTTTTTTTTTTTTGCGATTTTTGGTGTATGCGATCTTGAAGCATATACAAGCAAGTTTGATGGTTGGATCATTGAACTTATTTTCGTAGAATGCATATCCCATCAAAACAATAGATTCACTAACACTTGGAGTTTATTTATGCTTTCATTAAGTATAACATAAGATTTTGTGGTATCTACTAGGGTAAATATTTTAAATTGAAGATCGAATTCATTCATTGTATTCATATAGGGTCAAGGACTGTAGCTGTAAAAAAGAATCAAAATCGGAGTTAAAATAACCTTTAAATTGTGATTTTTCGTTGATAACCTTCAAAAAATTTTGTCTCTTTACTTGATCTCTGAATGTTTGTTTTTTGAAATTTTTAGCGTATGCGATCTCGAAGCATATACAAACATGTTTGACGGTTGGATCGTTGAAACTAATTTCGTAGAATGCATATCCTATCAAAACAATAGATTCACTAACACTTAGAGTTTATTTATACTTTCATTAAATATAACATAAGATTTTGTGGTATCCACTTGTGTAAATATTTTAAATTGAAGATCGAATTCTTTCATTGTATTCATATAGGGTCAAGGAGTGTAGTTGTAAAAAATCATCAAAATCGAAGTTAAAATAACCGTTAAATCGTGATTTTTCGTTGATAACCGTCGAAAATTTTTGTCTCATTACTTGATCTCTGAATATTTGTTTTTTGAAATTTTTGACGTATGCGATCTCGATGTATATACAAACATGTTTGACAGTTGGATCGTTGAAACTAGTTTCATAGAATGCATATCCTATCAAAACAATAGATTCACTAACACTTAGAGTTTATTTATATACTTTCATTAACATAAGATTTTGTGGTATCCACTAGTGTAAATATTTTAAATTGAAGATCGAGTTCATTCATGATATTCATATAGGGTCAAGGAGTGTAGTTGTAAAAAATTATCAAAATCGGAGTTAAAATAACCGTTAAATCGTGATTTTTCGTTTATAATCATGGAAAATTTTTATCCTGTTACTTGATCTCTATATGTTTGTTTTTTGCGATTTTTTGCTGATGTGATCTCGAAGCATATACAAACAAGTTTAACGATTAGGATCGTTGAAATTAGTTTTGGAGAATTTGTATCCCATCAAAACGATATATTGACTAACACTTAGAATTTATTTATACTTTCATTAAGTATAATATAAGATTTTGTGGTATCCACTTGTGTAAATATTTTAAATTGAAGATCGAATTCATTCAATGTATTCATATAGGGTCAAGGAGTATAGTTGTAAAAAATCATCAAAATTGGAGTTAAAATAACCGTTAAATCGTGATTTTTCGTTTATAACCGTCGAAAAGCTTTGTCCCGTTACTTGATCTCTGAATGTTTGTCTTTTTGTGATTTTTTGCTGATGTGATCTCGAAGCATATACAAACAAGTTTGACTGTTGCGATCATTGAAATTAGTTTCGGATAATTCGTATCCCATCAAAACGATAGATTGATTAACACTTAGAGTTTATTTATATTTTCATTAAGTATAACATAAGATTTTGTGGTATTCACTTATGTAAATATTTTAAATTGTAGATCGAATTCATTCATTGTATTCATATAGGGTCAAGGAGTGTAACTGTAAAAAATCATCAAAATCGGAGTTAAAATAACCGTTAAATCATGATTTTTTGTTTATAGCCGTCGAAAAGCTTTGTCCCGTTACTTGATCTCTGAATGTTTGTTTTTTGTGATTTTTTGCTGATGTGATCTCAAAGCATATACAAACAAGTTTGACGTTGGGATCGTTGAAATTAGTTTCAGAGAATTCGTATCCCATAAAAACAATAGATTGACTAACACTTAGAGTTTATTTATACTTTCATCAAGTATAACATAAGATTTTGTGGTATCCACTTGTGTAAATATTTTAAATTGAAGATCAAATTCATTCATTGTATTCATATAGGGTCAATGAGTGTAGTTGTAAAAAAAATCATCAAAATCGAAGTTAAAATAACCGTTAAATCGTGATTTTTCGTTCATAACCGTCGAAAAGCTTTGTCCTATTACTTGATCTCTGAATGTTTGTTTTTTGCGATTTTGTGCTGATGTGATCTCAAAGCATATACAAACAAGTTTGATAGTTGGGATCGTTGAAATTAGTTTCGGAGAATTTGTATCCCATCAAGTTCAATGGTGTGTGTGTGTGTGTGTCTATATATATATATATATATATATATATATATATATATATATTTATTAAGTAGATTTAAATCTATTTATTTTGTACGTATAATTGATTGGTATACGGAGTAGTACATAACGTGAGTCATTATAAAAATAGTGAGATATGTCATATGTGTGATAAAAAGTTAATAACTTAAAAAAAAAAAAAAAAAAAATTTCTCACCACTTCTATTAATTTTCATTTTCCCCTCTCTTTTTTGTTTCCTTTTCAACTTTTCTTATAATTTTCACTTTTCCCTACGGTAGCCTACGGTGCCTACCCATCTTTCCCTAATTCCCTCTCTTTTTTGTTTCATTTTCAACTTTTCTTATCATTTTTATTTTCCCTCCCTTTTTCTTCAAAAAGGGCGGCACAGCAGGAAATGAAATGGAATTATCAATTATGGAATCAAATCAATGGATGCATATTAATTAATAATTATTATAGTTTTTATAAAATTTAATTCAAAATTTAATATATATATATATATATATAATTATTATAGATAGTTAATATTTTGGGGGTTATAATTATTATAGTTAATAATATATATATATATATATATATATATATATTTATTTATTATAGTTTTTAGGGGTATAAAATTGTTAAATTAATATATATATAATTATTACAGTATTTTTTTAGGGTTATAAAATTATAAAAATAATATTCTGCTTATCGTGTATCGTGTTACCTAAGTGTATACCCGAATCAACCCGTTATCTTAACAGGTGCTTATCGGGTTACCTGATAACGACCCGATTTGTTATCGTGTCGACCCGAACACCTGTTAATTTCGTGTTGTGTCGTGTCAGATTATCGGATCATGTCAGGAATTGCCAAACCTGGTTTCATGTTTCGTCCACCCATATTCAATCGAGAGCAACCAAAGCTGAATTCATTGATGCATACAGAATTGAAGAAGGAAACCAGCAATGCCCATTCCTTGTTTATTATTTCTTAGAGAAAGACTATCATGTATCTGTTTATTACTTGCTAATCCAACACTCAATGAATTGCACCTAACCAGATTAAATTATAATATATAGTAGCAGAAAATAAATCTACCATTCTTATAATTAGCCCAAGTTTTTTAAGATTTATAAGCCCAATCTAACCCCATAAAATGGATTATTATTGCAACTAAGCCCATTAAACTGATTACCATCCTATTTTTCTCCTACAACCTTTTTTTTCAAGCCATAATCGGTGGTTTTTGGTTTTCATTTTCTTTCCTTTTTCCCATTAAATAATAAAGTGGAGAACTATTATTTCGTGGTGTGGAATTGGCAGTGTTGATTGTCGGCCGCTTCTGATTTTTGGGCAGCTGGAGCGGGTCATTTTTCATCTAGGCTTCTAGGGTTTTCTCTACTAGTCACCTTCTGGGTTGAAACCCTTTTATGTTTTTTCCCTTATGTACTGTTGTTTTCCTTTATGTACTGATTCGTCCGTTTAGACTTCGTATAATGGATGTTCTCTACCATTGACCAAAATATATATAGCCTACCCCCTTGGAAAATCCAACATCCTCTTAGCAGTTCTTTTTTTTTTTTTTTTTTGGATGAAACCGGGAAATATCATTCCAGGGCAAAGAAGCCAGAGAGTTATAAAGAAAGCCTACCCCGAGGCCAACAAACAGAAACAACATAAATAAAGCAGCAAAGGGGATCATAGAAAGACACTGGAACCGAGTTCAAGTGTCACCCCTTGAATTACCCTTAAAGATCAAGGGGGACAAGGCAAACCATCTTTATTCAATACATAAACCAATGAAGATAAAGGTATGCAGACCTAAATGCACTTGCACATCTCTGCATTATGTCGCGACGCCAAGAAATGCGCCACCATATTGGATGACCTTGGAATCCAAGACCAGCGATAGTCCTGGAAGGACTCTCCATATCGTTTAACCAGAGTTAAGGTGGGAAAAGACTTCCATCTGCCAACATCCAACGAATTTGATAAAGATGTATTAGTGTCCTTTGAGTCGGATTAAAAAAATTACATGACGATGCCCCAACGCATTTGCAAGTTCACAATCTCGCAACATAGCCAAAGCTTTAGCCGTAATGGCATTATGAGCCTTAACCTCATACTGTGCCACAACAACAAGGAGACTACGTGATTCACGAATCACAACACTCATAAAACCATTCCTCGTTGATGAAGGCCAGCTATCATCCACATTGACCTTGAGGAAGGGAAATGTAAGGGGTGGCCAAACAACCACCAGGGCCTCCACCCTAGAGAGAGTCGGGATGGAAACATGCTAAGGAGCAGTAACGTTCAGGAAAACAGAAGCCGAGGTAGAGATGGCAAAAAGAACATGTGTAGGGTTGATTGGAGAATGATTATACAAAAATTGACACCTAGCTTTCCAAATATGCCAACAAGTAAATGCAACATGAGAAAGCAAAAAGCAGTGTTTTTCCTTCGACCCAAACCTCCCCGTCGCAATGGTTAGGAACCACTGAAGCCATGAAGAAATCCAAGGTCGATCAACACTAAAGTTAAGAACGCCACCAAAACAAATAAGCTCCACCCATGGGCATAAGAAGAGGAGATGTTCAACAGATTCAGCTTGGCAGTTACATATCGGACACTTTGGTGATGGAGCACGTTTCCGTATAAATAAATTCTCTATCGTAGCCAGGGCATAGTGAGCCAGTTGCCATATAAAATGTCGAAGGTTTGGTGGGGTTTGCAATTTCCAAATAATATTCCAAACTAGTCGTGAGGGAGTATGAGAAGAAGAAGGCCGAAGATCAACCTGAGGACCATGCAAAAACCTCGCACAGTAATACCTAGACTTTACAACATAAGACCCGTTTTGGTGGAAGGCCAAACTAAGTGGTCATTGTATTGAGGATCTCCAAAAGGAGTTGCCAAAATAGCAACCATGTCCTCAGACGACAAAAAAGGTTAAAGGAAGTTTAGATCCTAACGCGAAGTAGGATTGATGAGAGATTGCACCCGAGTATCCCTAGTAACTGGCATATCCCCACGTGGCATAACATGACTCAACAGAAGAAAGGGAAGCCATTTATCCACCCATACACGGACATTTCTCCCATTCATGATCTGCCAATATGCCTCATTCATCATAGATCTCGATCAACTAAAAGACTATGCCACACCCAAGAAGCCCTACTCCTTCGTTTAGCATTAAGGAAAGAACAATGAGGAAAGTATCTAGCTTTGAGGACCTGAGCCCAGAGAAAATTAGGGTTATGAATCAACCTCCAACACTATTTTGCAAGTAAGGCATCATTGAAATTGTTAAAGTTTCGAAACCCCATACCCCCTTCTGCTTTGAGAGTCCCAAAGTAGTGTGAGAAACTCAATGAACTTTCTTATCAGCACCACCTGCTCCCCAGCAAAGGCTAGATATCAGAGAATCCAATTCCTTGCATACGGTAGCCAGGAACTTAAATAAAGCCGTAGGATAATTAATTATCGCTTGGGTAACTGCTTTGATTAATACCTTTTTGCCATCTTGAGAGAGAGTACGTTGCCCCCAGCCTTGGAATTTATGTAAAATCCTGCCTTTAACATAAGCAAGACCCTACCGCTTTCATCGTCCACATAGGGCAGGAATGCTGAGATAGGATCCCAGATCAAAACCATAGGCATGTTAAGAACTTGACCCAATTCCGATGCCACTGTTGCCGGCGTGTTAGCCTAAAAAAACACACATGATTTTTGCAGATTAACACCCTGATCCGAATCAATATAATACTCATCAATAAGAGGGACCAACTTACAACAATTCTGCCTAGTTGCCCTAAAAAAATAAGTGTATCATTTGCAAAGAAAATATGAGAGATTACTGGACCATGTGAGTTCATTTGCAACCCTTCCAATTGCTTCTGCTCCACTGCCGATTGAAGCATTTGGGATAAGATATCACTAACCAACAGGAATAAAAAAGAGAGATAAAGGATCCCCTTGTCGCAGACCTTGTGACAGAACAAATTTGTTACCCGGTTGCCATTAAGAATAACAACAAAATTAACCGAGCTCACACAAGCCATAATCAACTTCCTCCATCTAGCATGAAACCCCATCTTTGTCATAACTGCATCAAGGAAATCCCACTCCACCCGATCATATGCCTTATGCATATCCAGCTTGATACCGAGTTCAAATTTATGATTAGTTTTCCGAAGGTTAAGGAAATGAAATAGTTCATGCCAACATTATCGTGAATTTGTCGACCCCCAACAAACGCATTTTGCATAGGAGAAATGAGTGTTGGCAGCAGTGGCTTAAATCTATTAGCCAAAACCTTCACTAAAATCTTATAAGAGAAGTTACATAAACTAATTGGTCTAAATTGGGAGTCCTCTCAGCAGTTCTTTATGTTATACAGATACACCCTTAACAACAAACCCCTCAAAATCTCTTGTTGAGGAAACTTTCACAGTAAAGAGTCTCAACTCTGTCCAATTCGATTGGTCACCCATGATATGGTGACCGGTCTCCAATTCTACCAACAGATCTTGTTGAGGCAACTTTTACAGCACTTTTAGTTTCTTACATAATCAACTTATTATCTAAATTAGGAATTTTGTTCTTGAAAATATTTCTATTCTTGTAGTCTAATTTCATGATTTTTGTTCTTTACATTGTTAATGTGAGGCCATGAGCCATCTAAGGTGAGTGCTCCAATATTCTCTGAATTATTGTTTGTCAGCTACCACACAATAATTTTCAGAGCATCATATTCATTCTACTAAAACTATAATGACAATAAGTTATCATAAATAGCTAGTCTAGGTCAGAAGATTGTGTTTGAATACTCCCACTTTAAGAGAGATTAGATATTCAAAAAAGCCAGTCTTGACCAACCAAAGCACATGACATGGTTAAGTGGTTTAGCGACCCATCAGCCTAACATTCACCTTTCGTTTTCAACAAAAAAACAAAAAAATTCGTAAAGAAAATAACACGAAGAAACAGTTTCATCCATACACCACTAGTTGTAACACAACCTAATAAATTAACAATAAATTATTGTATCCTACTTTTACTTATTATAATTTAGGGCTTGTTTGTACTTTTAAATGACTAAAAACGCTGTTAGAGAAAATGTTTTTAGAATCAATCCATAGTAAAAATAAACGTTAATTGTGGAAAAGCACTTCAAATGCATTTAGAACCTAAAAACGTTTTCTCTAACAGTAGTTTCAGTAATATAAAAGTACTTCCCAAAGAGCTCTAAACCTTAAAATAATTCTTCCACAAAACTCAACAAAAAAAACCTTCTTTGTTGTGAATAGAATTATTAATTAGGAATGTGATTTTGTAAACTTAAAGTACAATACCAATAGGATTTGCACATCAAATCCTTATAGGCTTTGTATTACTTGTAACTTGTAAGGCAAGAAAGTCCACCAGACGAGTCCACCTAAGGCCCATCGCCACCTAACCTTATTTGGCGTTACAGTGAGATATTTGGCATTACAGTTCTCACTAGTATGAACATGAAGTTTTCATACTTACTGATTGCATATGTAGTTTATGTGACAATTGCGCCGTGACAACGTTCCAATATGGGTTCTCAAAGAAGGATGTGAATCTTTGTAGATTATGATTCACCTTCGAATTAGCTCTTTAAAATCCTTGCAAGGCAATCTTATTACGCTCGATTTGCAGAATGACACCTCGACGAGAAAATGTTCTCTCCGTTAGGGAGAGATAAGAAAGTCAACATTCCTGATGGACATTACGAATTAAAATGGACAGCTACGGCTTTGTCTCATCATAATACCCGTGCCACTCAATCTAGAGTTAAAGTATGAAGAATTCTAGATCTTCACAGTCAGTGGCGAAGCCAGGAATTCTCGGGGGGAGGGGCGAAATTTAAAAAATTTAGGGTCCCCAAAAAATGTGAACATTCATTCGAGGTGTAAGTCCAGGATTTGCAAGAAGATTATTTGAACTACCTGTAATATTCATAGGAGAATTTGCACTAACCGAAATATTCAAAAGAGGATTTGGACTACTCAAAATAGTCGAAGGAAGGATGATTTATCACCGTTTCTTGTTGTATCGTTCTATTACTTAATTGTATAATTATCGAAGTTTTAAAAGATGATGGACGTGACTTTACACTTAGGCGAGGACCTAGGAAAATTTGAATAAATTTATTATATACCGTATAAATAATTGTCTATTTATTATATAGCCTATAATATCCAAAAAAAACATTGATTATAAAACATATAATATATAAAAATATTGATAAATTTTCTTTATTATTTTGTCGAATTTAATGGTAAGAGAAAAAAAAAACAAATAATTACGAGCTCGTAATATTTTACAAATTAATTTTTGAAGCTCGTATAAATTTATAGTGAATTTTAAGATAAATAACAGTGTCAAGCAAGTGGCTTAAAAATATTGGAAGAGTGGTCAAATTAATTGGACAATAATTAAAAAAAAAAACAAATTCCAATATAAATCAGCGAGGTGAGGCAATTTGATTGGCCAATATTAAAAAAAAAAAAAAAGAAAAAAAAACAAATTGTAATTCTCAAAAGTCACGTGGGGTAGGATGGTTCCTTTCTCTTCTTCTTCGTTAGAAACAAACCAGAACTTCATTTCCAGTCTCCAGAAATTGTAAAATGCAGATCTTCGTTCCTCCTTTCTTTGGCCTAGGTTTTTTTTTTTTTTTTGGATTATTGTAGTGTTCTTGAAGAGACACAACTGTCTTTGAAAGCCTTGGAATTGTGGATTATTGTGGATTATTGTAGTGTTCTTGAAGAGACACAACTGTCTTTCGAGATTGAGAAATTTTGGTCCATTATTCTAGCTTAGATGTAGTTTAAAATCGGAATGAGATTAATGTTGGCAATGCATTTGCATTTGCAATAGCTGCTGAGATTCTGGTTGGCGATGATATCAAACCTCATTTCATCGATAAAAGACAATGTAGAACCGGTTGGCTAAAATGGAACGAAGTAATCCAAGTTGAATTTGATTCCTTAGTAAAGCATAAGATGTTTAGACATGTAGTTCGCAAGCCACCTAATATGAATTTCGTTGGCTACAAGTGGGTGTTGGTAAGAAAGTGTATTGAGAAGAATCAAATAGTGCGTTACAAAGCATGCCTTGTGATGTAAGGCTTCTTTCAAAGCCTTGGAATTGACTATGAGGAGACTTACTCCCTCGTAATGGACTTCAGTGCATTCCATTATCTTATCAGTTTGATAACTTTCAAAACACTGAATATGTAGCTCATGGACATGGTCATAATGTATCCCTATAAGGACCTAGATACAGATATCTATATTAAAGTTCCAAAAGGGCTTGCATTAACTAGTTCAAATAGTTCTTGACCATGGAACACTCTCTCTATTAGTTTGAGATGTTCGCTTTACGAATTAAAGCAATCTAGACACGTGTAATTGTTTAGGCCTAAAATAATATTTTGGGCCGAGCTTAAAGTCATTCTCGGCCCAGTAACATTCATCTAGAACCTTGTCATGGGCTATCCAGTCAAGTTCGGCCGAATCCTATTGCAAGGAGGATTGGTTTAGATAAGGGTGAGGTAGTTGAATCCTAGTGCGACAAGGAGTCTTAAAGCTGATAATGCTTAGAATTAGGGAATGAATCTGGTTCATTAAAGAGCTTGGTTCAAAGTCCTACAGGGTTAGAATTGGCCAAAATCTGATCAAATTAGGCTGAGGAGTTCTAATCCGAGTACATTTCTAGTTTGGCTATGAGGGGGGTTCGCTACTATAAATAGAGAAGGGAGTGCATCATTCAAGGCCCATTCAAATCAACACACAAATTACCATGCGCAAAGCTTCTCAACAACTCTAAGATTTTTTCCTCCTCCATTTTCTTCTCACCAACACATCTTCAGTTTGGATAAACAGCAACGTGAAGGCAACCAACGACATCTTTAATTTGGATAAACAACATTGGAGCCATAAAATCAGCCGACCGATGAGTATCTTTAGTGTGGATAAACAACACTGCTTTGAGACCGACTTATTATTATCCAAATCTCAGTCGATAAGAATTATCGAGTCCTTGTTGTAGAGGTTATCTCATCAGCCTTCTCGATGACGTGAGGTGTTACAGGTTACTAAGCTAGGCTTATAGAACGTCGAATGTTATTTTATGATTAGATATTCGCTAGTGTTTAACATTTCGATGGCTAAACCACATTTACAATCAAGACATTTATCTCTTTCGAGTATTTGTGTCCATACAGTTTGGTACCAGTTCGGTGTACTTATACTCTCACGAATATAATTACCGAGATCAAACCCGGCGCCCACGATTCGTGAACTTTGAAGAAACTAGTGGACTTGTCTTCAGGCTATAGAACCCAAAGGCCGAGAAATGTTCCTTCTTCGACCCCAGTCGTCAGATCAAGAAGTCAGCAGCGTACCTAACGCACTGTCAACATATTTTGCTCCCCTGCTGAACTCGACCGACGAGTTGGCATGCCCCGCACACAACTGAATGACGTAATTAGCATATTAGTTATTTGGCATGCGCGCCACGGAGGCTTGGTAGTTTTTAGGGTCAACATTTTGGCACGCCCAGTGGGACATAGTGCTAAAACTACAAAGTTCACGACCATTGAAAAATGGTCAGTAAAAAAGAAAACAATCATGGGTAAGTCAACGACTAATCTTCCACCTATAATCCAAAGGCCAGGACACGAAGGCTTGTCACAAGCATATAATCATCCTGTTGCCGTGACACCTGAAGTCACAAGTACAACATGCTGAGAAAAGGAAATTAATATCCGCGATTAGACTCGTGATACAGAAATCCCCACCAAAATGACAAAAGGCATTTTTGTTGAAGGACTAGTGGAAGATTATGACGAGGACGGTGATGAGGTCTCTGATCCACCATCTAGATCTTTTCTTCGATGATGATTTGAAGAACAATCTCGACAGTTTGACTAGATGTTCAGCCAAGAGGTAAAAAGAATACTTGAAGAGATGCGCGATAATATTGCTATGCATAATAAATTGCTTGAAATTCTGGTTAGTAAAGTCCACGACATTGGACCCATCGATCGATCCAGGCAACCACTTCTTCTAAAGAATAAATCCCCTGCTAGCAATACAGGGCGAGACAGGATCTGCTCGGCTTAAAAATGATTAACTTAGAGAAAAATGGTGGATCAAGCAGTAGATCAGATAGAATTGACCAAGGAGCAGAAGCGGCACCTGTTAACATGGTCGAAGTCCAGAGAATGATTGATTTGGCCTTAGAAAATGGGCCGAAGTTTCCAAAATTCATTCACCCATATCCAGCCTTTGTAGAAAGGTTTGAGTATCTTAAGGGATTCAAGATTCCAGTCTTTAGCCTTTTCACTGGAGAATCATCCTTGTCCTCGTTAGAACACGTGGCTCAATTCATAGCTTAATGTGAAGATGCTAACAGTGATTTTCATAAACTACGACTGTTCAATTTCTCGTTAACTGGCTTAGCGTTCGCATGGTATATCAACCTCCCACCCAACTCTACCCAAAGTTGGGAGGAATTGGTCGAGAAACTTCATGAGCAATCATATTGTCTAGGGATGGAAATGTCAGTTTCTTCTTTGGCCAAGATGGCTTAATCATTCGACGAGTCACCTATGGAATATCTTACGAGGTTTAAATCAGCCAGAAATTGGTGCCAAGTACCCTTTCCCTGAAGTCAAGTTTGTTAGGCTTGCCTTGAATAGCCTGGACGTGGAATACAAAAAGAAATTCTTGGGGGCAAACTTCCGAGATATGTATGAATTGGCTCAACATGTCGAGCAATATGATTATTTACTCTAAGAAGAGAAAATCTAGAAATCCCAACCCGAGGGATGAGCTGCAAAAACCCTACAGTAAGTTATGTATCAGCCGAAGGCGAAGAGTCCCAATATGTCAGTATAAATGCGACCTAAATAGTAATTGACAAACCATATGTATGCAAAACGTTGGCTCACACTAGCCCTAAATATGTCAAAACCCACTTAGCCTATGCTGAAGTCGTCGTCAAAACATCAAAGGTCTATACTTTCGACATCACCAAGGCCGACGCCATCTTCGACCAGTTGTTACTTGCAAAAATCGTTAAGCTTCGACTAGGACATAAAGACCCTAAGGCCAAAGATTTGAAAGGAAAATGTATTGCAAGTACCACGACTCGAACAAGCATACGACAAATAATTGTGTCGTATTTCATGATCCCATCCAAAGCTGGATTGACAATGGTAAACTCAAGTTTCTCGAGAAACAAATGATCGTTGACGTCGATCATCTCCCTTCAGCGACGATAAGCATGGTAGATGCTTATCTACCCAAGGACAAGAGAAAAGGTAAAGCCAAATTCATCCAAACGTAGTACATCTCTAAGCAGAATTCTCGGCCACGATTAAAAATTGATCTATCTTCAAATGAGCCGCCCAAATATTTTTCAAACCTAGCTTATGCTGAACCAATGTCGAATTCCAGCATAGAGGTAAATGGCGGGCTAATGGTTTTATGTAGTCGGTGTAAATCAAATGTCATCATCATTGAGCCGAGGGAACATCCAGTTTCGGTTGAAGCACTACAACCCACGCCTGCGGCTGTCGTAGCATCTCAAAAAATGATCGGAACAAGACAACGCCAAAAAGTTTTCGATAGGCTCGACCCTTAAACATATGATAATAAACTGTATTCGGCCAGACAACGACTTGATTTCGACGTGCCATTTTACAATGAAGATTATTATGCACGTAACTCTGGCAACTCAAGTTCACCTGCGAACCTTCAAGCCACTTGAGTCACACGACCAACGTTGGTATATCTATAACTCCCTTACCGATGCATATACCGCGTTATTTAAGTCATTAAAATGCCACCCCCAGAAATAAACTGTATGATTCACCGATGAGCAGCCCAGGCTACCTTGGTTACCAAATGGCAGCTGAAAGAAATGGTGGGTAACGAAGATGACCGACAACCTCTGGTAATCATAACCGAGCTATTTCAAGGAAAAAAGGTGATCGATCGCGATTTTGAAACCACAATTCAAGAATCCGAAAAGCGAATTGAACTCCTTCTTCAGCCTAGGGAGATGAAAGCTCACCTCAAGCATTTCCGGAAGGAAGCCAAAAGCAAATTTCCTCCACTACCCCCATAAGAGCCATTAATTAAAATCCGATGAAATCTCCACCCACCGTTTCTTGGTAAAGCTTTGGAATACATGCGGGAGTTTCACAAGAAGCATTCAGCTAATGACTTGTATGGCTTGCCAAAATTCTCTTTCACAAGAAGCATTCAGCTAATGACTTGTATGGCTTGCCAAAATTCTCTTGATCTGGCGTTAACCTACCCCGATGCCAAACAGATCATCTAAACGACCACATCTTCAAGAATGAAGGCTAGGTTTCAACATATACGCGAGGCCCGAGTTCTTAGCTTTGAGGTAGAACCTTACATTGATATTGATACTGCCGAACTTTTTTTTTTCTCTTGAGGACCCCCAATATCTATGGTACCATTTTGAAGTTTTCTCAGCCGTTTCCTTCTTCAGCCTTACGGTTGATGAAAAAGACCATGTGGCGCGTTTAGACGCTTACCTGGACACAAGAGACGCCCGCATTGCATATCAGGAGCAGATTCGCAAAGCTTCACAGGCGCAAGACCAAGTCTTAACGACGAGCAAGCTGGACAAAACTCAAAACAAAACAGCTCCGATAGACATGTCGTATGAACTTGTTATTGCTACAACCGAAGATGGCCAAGCGAGTGATGCCCATGACTAAGACATCTCGCCCGAAAATCTAGATGATGAAGATCATGACCCGATAGGCCTTTCAATCTTCGACAACATGGAAATCAACATGGTCTATGTCTTACCTGCAGAATTCCTAGAAATCAGCAGCTCTTGCCGAACTGTTTCCCCGTTCTCCATCCGTTAATCTTCATCACTTGAAGCCATTGTATGTCACAGCCCATATTGAAGGATACCTAATTTTCAAAATTTTTGTCGACTGTGGGGCAATGGTCAACATCATGCCCGTTTATATCATGAAAACACTACGTCGCTCCAACGATGAACTCATTCCATTATGGGTAACCATAAGCAGGGTTTTCAACGATAAATCTCAAACTAAGGGAGTGCATCATTTGGAGGTGACTATCGCAGGTTGAATCACATGACCGCGTTTTTTATAGTCGATTAAAAAACTGAGTATAATGCATTGCTTGGTCGTGACTGCATCCATCAAATTGGTTATATCCCCTTATCATTGTCATTATATCAAGTCCTCATCTTCTGGTACGGCTAATTAGCTGTGGTTCATCCAGCTAACAATCAGCCATTTAAAGCCGATATGATTTAAGCTCGCTATTACGATGATCACGTAAGCTCGTTATTACGATGATGACGTAAGCTCGTTATTATGATGATTACGTTGGCTACATCACTCTACAAGGTTTTAACAAAGAAGGGCAGTCGGCTCGAATCTTAGTTTAGAAAGCCGTCAAAGTTGGCGTTGAGACTGTTCAACAGGATCCGGCGAGACTCGGGTTAGCTAACTTAACAATCTTGATGTCTCATACCAAACAGGATAGACGCTGGGTCACAGTTTCATCTATGATGAAGCACCAGCTGGCCCATTGGTATACTATTTCTAAGCAACTAAATTATGGTGTGAACTTAGTTGAGTTCCTTGTCGAATGAGACAACGGTCCAGTTCGGTCACTTGATAAAGTTTAAGATGCCCTAGCCGAGCTCGAAGACAGTCGGGCCCAAGTTAAAGATCCATTAGACGAAATAAATGTTGGAACGGCCGATGACCCTTGGCCTTTATTTATTAGTTCTTTGTTGCCCCAATCTCTAAACTAGTCGAAGAATTTAAAGACTATTTTGCTTGGAGTTACCATGAGATGCCTGGCCTAGATCGAACACTCGTCTAGCATGAATTACGAATCAAGGTTGGTTGTAAACCTTTCCACCAACCCCTACGATTCTCAACCGAAGATCAGCTTGGCATAAAAGATGAACTCGTTTGACTTTTAAAAGCCAGTTTTACTCGGACAGCTCGATACATTAAGTGGTTGGCAAATATTGTCCCAGTTTTAAAGAAAAGTGATGCTCTACATATTTGCATTGATTTTCGTAATTTGAACTTGGGAGCCCCTAAAGACGAATATAGAATGCCAATTTTAGACTTGTTAATCGACGTTGCAGCAAACCACGAGATCTTATCTTTCATGGACGGCTATATTGGTTACAACCAGATTTTCATTGCTGAGGCCAATGTCCACAAAACTGTTTTTCATTGCCCCAGGGCACTCTGGACCTACGAATGGGTCGTCATGCCTTTCGGACTACAGAGCGTTAGTGCCACGCTACGAATACTATTTTTCATGACCTAATTGGCTTAGTCGTTGAAGTATATATCGATGATGTTGTTGATAAATCGAAGCACCGACAAACATATATAGATGATCTTTGGCAAGCTTTCTTTCGAATGTGCCAACATAACCTTAAAATGAACCCTGCCAAATGTGCCTTTAGCGTATTGGCAGGCAACTTCTTAGGTTTTCTTGTACATCATCGTGGCATCGAGGTGGATGAGAATAAAGCTCAAGCGATCATTGATGCTCCACCCCCGACAACCAAGAAGCAATTACAATCCTTACTCGGCAAAATCAATTTCCTCCGCCATTTCATTTCTAACTCGTCGGGGAAAATGAAAGCTTTCTCCACGCTCTTGAAACTTAAGGATTTTGACAAATTTGAATGGCGTGAAGAACTTCAGGACGCTTTTATACAAATCAAAGTCTCCCTCACTACCTCACTTGTTTTTATGCCACCTTGACGCGGTAAACCTCTTAAGTTTTATATCTCGGTTGTCGAGGAATTCGTTGGCTGTCTTCTTGCGCAAGACAATGACACTGGGCAAGAGCAGGCCATTTTTTATCTTAGCCGAAATCTTAACTCAGCTGAGATAAATTATTCACTTGTCGAAAAACTCTGTTTGGCTTTATTCTTCCCTGTGTCTAAGCTCAGGCATTACATGCTCCATTCTATTACTTAGGTTATCGCCCAAACAAATGTTATTTGCCATATGCTCATTTGGCCAATAGTAAAAGGCTGAATTGGGAAATGGACAATGGCACTATCCGAAATTAGTTTGCAATACGTGCCCTAAAAAGCTATCAAAAGACAGGCGCTCGCCGATTTCTTACCTCAACATTCTTTTCCATACGGTTTTGAGGGCAATGACGTTGAAATTGGCATGGTGGAAACACGTGATAATTATTGGAAGATGTATTTTGATAGCTCTAGTACCTTGACCTCGGCCAACGTTAGAATCGTCATCCAATCCCCTGATTATAACTAATGGCATTTTTCTCTCAAAATGGACTTTGACAGTGCAAAAAATCAGGGCAAATATGAAACCCTTGTCATCGGCCTTAATATCCTTCACGACTTGAAGGCAGCCCGCATACTTGTCCTTGGCGATTCAGAACTTGTGATTAACCAACTTAATTAGACTTTCCATTGCATGAATTGAACTCTGACATCCTATCATATGGTTGCCAACTATTTAGCTGAATCATTTGCAGGCATAACATTCAAGCACATCTCACGAGTTTGCAATACTGACTCGGACGAGTTAGCTTAAATAGCCTCCAAAGCACAACTCATTAGGGGGTGAACTAGGCCAAGTCATACCAGCGGTATGATGTCTGCACCCGGCCTTGGTTAATCCACAAGTTCTCCAACACGACCACATAATCCATACACGAGTTATGTCCCTACCTTCATTGTTAGAACAAGAAATCCCATAGATATTTGCGCGGTTGAAACATTACCAGACGATTGGAGAAAATTAATTATGCAGTATCTTGATAATCTAGTGGCAAACACGAACACAAGACAAAGGTACATGCCATAAATTACATAATGTACCAAAGTGAACTATACCGAAAAGGTAAAGACGGTCTGTTGTTATTGTGCCTAGGCCCAGAGGAGGCCGCTCAAGCTATTACAGAGGTACATGAAGGATAATGCAGGACTCATTAATCCAGACACAAAACACATTGGTTGCTCCGCCGACACGGTTATTTTTGGCCAAGTACGTTAAAAGATTGCATTAAATACGTGCGAGGTTGTGTACAATGTCAAATCCATGGGGCCCATACAGAAGGTCCCAGTGGAATTGCTTCACTCGGTCACCAAACCATAACCATCCAGAGGATGAGCCATGGATGTAATCGGCAAAATTATGCAGTCTTCCAGATTAGCAAATTAAGCATGGATACTTGTAACGACTGACTAATTCACCCAGTGGGTTGAAGCAAAATCATACGTCGAGTTAACATCCAAAGAAGTTTGTAATTTTTAGAAGAAAACATCATGACAAGATTTGGCGTACCAGAAACAATTATAATGGATAACAGCACGATTTTTACGGCCGACAGGTTTAAAGAATACATAACAAGTTTGAAAATTTAACTCGATCAGTCCATGCCATATTACCCATAAACAAACGGACAGGTCGAAGCAAGTAATAAAGTTTTAATCGGTATCTTTAACAAAATGATAAAAGAAAAGCCTGGTATATGGCTTTTGAAGTTAACAAGGCATTATAGGCATATCGAACTTTACTTCGATTAGCAACAGGGATGACCTCATATGCGTTAACTTACAAACATGATGCAATGTTATCAGTTGAGCTAAGCATAAACTCGTTACGAGTTATTGAAGTTAGGCCATGAGGCAAGAGTTGGAGGATTTGAAGGAAGCTCGGCTCGATGCCTATAACTTGCAAATGGCGCATAAAAAGATTGCCAAACAAGCTTATAATTGACTAGTCAGGCAAAAGACGTTTGGCGACGGCGAATTAGTGTGGTAAATCGTGTTACCAGTAGGGATTAAAAACCCTAGATTTGGGAAATGGTCATCGAATTGGGAAAGACCATTCATCGTTCACAAGGTTCTCGGCAATGGGGCATACCACCTCAAGGATCAAACTGGTTTAATTCATAAATTACCAATCAATGGGAAATTCTTAAAGAAATATTATCCGATTACTTGGGAGATGCAAGAATAAAGAATTTACTTCATTAATTTTCAAAGGGTGTACACACAAAATTACAAAAAGAAATCGAACAGCCTACAACTAAACGGCATTAAAATCCTAATGAGTTGAAGGAAGAAAAGCTTAAAGAGCAGCTTTTAGTTTTAGCCACTTCACTTCGTCCATCGTAACCTTGGCTTGTCTTGTTCTTTTGTCAAGCTTTATTTATTGTATCCGCTTCATGCTAGCCGCGTACTTTACCAGTCGAGGTTTGTTCGACTCAAGATCCTTTGCAAGCTCATAAGCAACGGCCGACCTCTAACGATGAACTTCTACAATTTGACGGTCAAGGTAGGCCAATATTTCCTTCTTTGCCTTTATTACCTCAGGCTTTGGTCAGATAGCTTTGTGAGTGACCATTGCAGCCTTGAGATCGTCCTCTGCCTGAAGATCCTTCTCGAAAACAATGAAATATTGTCGAGTTCTTTCCACGACAGTTGACAGATGAACAACACACTCGTTGCTTAGCAGGCCGTCGGATGCAAGGTCGTTCAAGCACTCTCCCACAGAGTCGAGACCTTTGCATTGGAGGATTTATGGGGATGTGAAAGATAGAAGTTCTTGCAACTTAGCGACGACACTAAACTCAACCGCGATTGCAGAAGACTCAACCACGGTTGCAGAAGGCCCAGTCGTCCCCGAAGTGCTAGAGAGAAAGGCTTTAAGCTCGACTTCCTATGAAGGCTGCATAGAAAAGATTTGTTAAAGAAGAGAATTCAAAAAGATGACAGAGAAAGAAGTTGTGTTAGACCTGCCGGAAAGAAACTTCGGCTATGTCAGCTAATTCGTTGGTCAAACCTAGAGAGCTTAATGGGTGAGCCCAGTGTTTAAGGTATTTTTTCATTCATGCGGCCAATGGAGGTTATCTACGTTAGATATCCATCAAGGTGGCTAGGAAATATAAATAACACCCTTCGACGCATAGAATTTTTGGTGAAATGAGCGACTGGGCACCTGGCATTTAATACTTTTCTTGGCATCGAGTTATAAGGTAGGAAATTAATAAAAGACAATGATAATGTCTTACAAAGGTTGAAGTAACCTCTTGAGGAGGAATGCTGAGGTCTTAGTCAACCAGAATCTCCGTTGTTGCTTATGGCTCAACAAAATGCGACATTTAATGTTCAGGACCTATTTCGGCCGCATAGGGGTTGACCTGGCCAGCCGCCTGGACTGCACCTTTACCTTTGTTCAGAGGCTCCAGATGTGTAGCTGGTGGTTCAACTCGTTGATGGCGTCTTACCAGCGAGAGAACTTTGCTCTTGCTCTCCTGATTATAGAAGATGATCGTTTGTTAGATGGAAAAAGAACATTATTAAAGGAAATTGTCATACCTCTCCCTCAGGATGATCACTGGATTCTTTGGATTAGGGGAAAGGTTTATTTCGGTCGTGGTTGCCGCCTCCTCCAAAATAGTAGCTGCTGGGCTGACATCAGCAGGAGCGATGATCGGCTCTGGAGTTGCAAGTTCCTCGCCCATGGGGCGACAACCGGTTCAACTTCAACAATGGATTGCATGGTGGGTTCAACCACTGTTGCCTGGCCCATGGTGAGAATCGAAGGGTTTTATGGTACCGCTGCCGAAACCTGGATGATAGGAGAAGAGAAAGGGATACTAGGAGTGGTTGCTCCTATGTTTTGACTTGAGATAACGTGAATCTCCCACTCTCTTTTCTTTGCCTTTTTCTTAATACATTTTTGGGGCTAGGCAACGTTACCAGTTGTCTCAGCATCTGGGCGATGCCGTTTGCTTGGTACGATCAGCGCAGCAGTTGCAGCCTTTTTTAGAAGAGTGGCGAGTTTCTTCTTGGCTGCAACCATTGCAACCACATCAGCTTGTTTTATTGCACGACCACCTGGAAAAGCTAAACCAGAGTCAGAATGAAGTTTGAACTAAATAGATGAACAGAGAGGTAAAAGATAATATACCTTGCACTGTTTCTTTGGATTTTGGAGCAAGAGTCTTCTTTGGTCGATCGCCAAAAAGTTTCTTTGAAACTTCCTCAGCCAAAACACCGAAGAAATCCTTGATATAGGCATCCCACAAATCGATAAAGGTGCTAGTACAATTGGTTTCTGGATTATTCGGCCGAAGATGGAATTTGGTACATCGCTCTTGAAATTCTTTCTTAGCTTCTTCACAATCCCTCTCCGAGGAATCAGAAAGGTGTTCTTGGCTCAAGTGTGAGTGAGAAGTGAGGAGCGGCTTCTTCTTCTTTTTTCCACCCCAATGTAGGGAGCTTGATGGAAGACAGATATTTCTAGTAACAATAGACTAGAAACTTGTCGTCTGACGGATCTTCAAGGCCAAAGAAATACTTGAAGATGTCTTATAAACCGAATGAGCAGGAATGGGGCACGAGGCCAGTTGAAAACCCATCGCTTCAAAAGAGTTGAAGCTTGAGATTTCCGGCCTTAGCATGCAGAAGTAGACCTACAGTTAGAGTTGAAAGACCTAGAGCGGGCCATTCTGGTATGGATTGATTCTCCCAACGGAAGCCTCGGCCAAGCATCGAGTAAGATTGGTCATCCTAGCCCTTAGCCAGAGTTTCGGCCACTGGCATATTCTCGACCAAGCACTTGTTTGACTTAGTACAAAAAATGAATTTGTTGTACCAGTAAAACAAGAAGGCAGTGTGCTCTCCTTTTTTAAGGTCTTCCCATTTTGAGCCAGCAAAATGGCTGATCAAGGTGCTGTAGTTGAAGAAGCTTTTGTGCAGTTTGTGCACATCCTCTTTTCACGTCCCCTGATCTTTCTTTGCTAGAACTTCAACAGCACGTTAGTCGAAGATCGTTTTCAGGTTCAAGTCCAATTTATACTGAGAAAGAGCGATATCAACTGGGGACCAGAATGAGAAGTGTCAAGTATGGTTGTGATGTCTAGCATGGTTGGACCAATGAGGCCAAAAGGAATGACCATTCAATTGGTGGTCGAACATTAGAAGCTCAGGGCGGCCATAAGGAGCTCTCGGTCCATGAAAATCTCATGGGTCGAAAATTTGATGACGTTAAAGATGTCTAGAGTCTTCCACTCGTCTCTAAAGTATGGTCCCATTCGAGTGATCCAAGCAGCCCATATCGCTGGGGTCTAAGGCCAGGCTTCTTGGGGTTTGGCCGATTTCCACTTCGACCAATCACACCCTTGGAATAAGGGTTTTAGGCAGTAGGACTTCAGCATCTTGGTGATGGTTTCTGGGACGTCGTCCTTGAAGACTAGTCCCAGAATTTGGTGAAAAACACTTGAATCACCTTCGAATTGGAGGTTTTTGATGGTGTTCCGATCAATGAAGTATCGGCATTTGTCGTATTCCTCGGCGAGCTTGGTAATGAAGGTATTGTTGGCCATTGATGAAGGTTTGGAAGTTTTTCTAGGTATTTGAAGTTTGGTTTCTTTTTCTAGGCTGAGATTAAATATCAAGAATTTATGGAAGTTTGAAAGTGTGAAAGTTTGAATGAAGTTGGGCAGAATATTTATAAGTGATTAAGGGAGAACATAGAAGGCTTGGGTTTAAAGAAGTGAAGGGTAAATCCAACAAAAAGAATTTCATAATCATAATTGATCTTTTGAAATCTAGGTGAAGAGGTTGAAAAACATGTGAATTAAAGATTGCACGATTGTGTGTAACGGAAAAATTTATGACGAAGAGATGTTTTGGCGTCTACATGCCTCGAACGTGGGGGTAGCATGATTGAAGATGGATAGTTGCAATGAGGAACTGCCACGTGTTAAGTTGTGCAGCGCTTTCAGAAAACTGACGGGTGAAAGACTATGCTTAATAAATACGTCTAGATGGTTGGAGTATTCAAGGTTTGCAATGTTCTCTGGATAGAAGGAATATGCTAAGGGTTTATTCTTTGGCAATACATGGCTTCTTCAAGGTCAAGGCTCGGCCAAGAATTATAAGCTGAAGACCTCAAAAGCTAGGGGGCAATGTTTGGGTCCAAAATAATATTTTGGGTGGAGCTTAGAGTCATTCTCGGCGCAGTAACATTCATCTAGAATCTTGTCATGGGCTATCCAGTCAAGGTCGGCCCAATCTTGTTGCAAGGATGATAGGTTTAGATAAGGGTAAGGTAGTTGAACCCTAGTGCAACAAGGCGTCTTAAAGCTGAGGATGCTTAGAATTAGGGAATGAATCTGGTTCATTAAAAAGCTTGGTTCAAAGTCCTATAAGGGTTAGGATTGGCCAAAATCTAATCAGATTAGGGTGAGGAGTTCTAACGAGTACATTTCTAGTTTGGCCATAAGGGGGTTCGCTGTTATAAATAAAGAATGGAGTGCATCAATCAAGGCCCCTTCAAATCAATACACAAATTGCCATGCGTAAAGCTTTTCAATAACTTTGAGATTTTTTCCACCTCCCTTTTCTTCTCGCTAACATATCTTCAGTTTAGATAAATAGTAATGTGAAGGCAACCGGTGACATCTTCAGTTTGGATAAACAACACTGCTTCGAGACCGACTGGTTATTATCTAAGTCTTGGTCGACAAGGATTCTCAAGTCTTTCCTGGTAGAGGTCATCTCATCAGCTTTCTCGGTAAAGTGAGGTGTTACAGGTTACTAACCTCGACACTGAACGCCGAGTGTTATTTTATGATCGGATGTTCACAAGTACATTTTAAAGTTCAGCATTCTGACGGTCGAACCACATTTACAATCAAGACAATTATCTTTTTGGAGTATTTATGTCTGTACAGTTTGGTACCAGTTCGGCATACTTATACTCTCACGAATATAATTACCAAGATCGAACTTGGCACCGACGATTCATGAACTTCAAAGAAACTAGCAACCTTGTCTTCAAGCTCTAGAACCCTAAGGCCGAGACATGTTCCTTCCTCCGCCCTAGTCGTAAAATCAACAAGTCAACAGCGTGCCCAATACAACATTAACATATTTTACTCCCCGACCGAACTTGGTCGACGAGTTGGTACACCTGGCACACAACCGAATGACATAGTTAACTTATTAGTTACTCGGCCTGCGAGCCACGTATGCTTGCTAGTTTTTAGGGACAACAGTAATATAATCGTCTTCACGAGTATTTGTGGTTATTGCAGTCTAGATGAGCTCGAGAGAATTGCCTCGCACTTAAAGTTAGAATTTGAGATAAAAGATCTCAGGAACACTCGATATTGTCTAGGATGGGAGATAGAGCATTGTCCAGGTGGTGTTTTGGTCTGTCAATCAAACTACACCAAAAAAATGTTACGCTGCTTTATTGAGATAAAGCAAAGCCTTTGGGTATTCCTATGGTCATCTGAAAGATCAATTCCATCCTAAAGATGAGGATGAAGAGGTCTTATAACCTGAAACTCCTTACCTAAGTGAAAATCAACACTTTATTGTACTTGGCTCAATGCACTAGGCCAGACATCTCTTTTGTTGTGAATCTTTTGGCAAGATAAAACAATGCGCATACATGCAAACACTGAACATGAACTAATAACATCATGTGTCACCTTAACAGTACAATGAATATGGGCTTATTCTATCCCCACATCTCTGAGCAAATCCAACCCCCTGATCCTCTGAATGATGTTCACCTTGTTGGTTATGCTGGCGCTGATTATTTATGTAACCTGCACAAGGTGCGTTTTTAAATGGATTATGTCTTTACTATTTGAGATACTGCAATATCTTGGAGATCTACCAAACAATACTTGGCTTCTACATCATCAAATCACGCTGAGATTATATCCTTACACGAAGCATTGCATGAATGCTTCTGGTTAAGGTTAAGGGGCATGATTGATCACATAAGAACTTCATGTTGTTTTTCCTCCATCGTTGAGATTCCAACAATGATTCATTTTGACAACACTACATGTATCGACTAGTTAAAAGGACACATCAAAAGCGACAATATCAAGCATTTTTCCCCACAGCTTTTCTTCACTCATTAGCAACAATAGCATTAGAAGATCGAAGTTAAGCAGATACGATCGCATGACAATCTTGCCAACCTCTTCACGAAGTCATTGCCGAAATCTATCTTTTAGAAGCTTGTTCATAGAATTAGATTTTACATAAACTTTCATATATGCATCACTGGTAGTTTTCTTAGGAAGTTTTTTCGAACTCAAGGGGAGTATTATATCCTATAGTATACTCTCATAACCTTAATACACTCTTTTTCCTATGATCAAGAGTATTTTTTTATTTTTATATTTAGTTTTTGCTAAGCTAATGAGATTTTGATAAGGCACTTAATCTGGGTTGGTCATACCCTTATGTGTGTTGAAGATCATCCTGAAGATGCTAGACATTGACATCCTGCATTAACTCACTTTTCCTCCTTAAGTTTATTTGATTATTGTAGCAAGGTTTTTGTGAGATTTTTCTTTTGAGATGCGCCCTTACTTTGAGACTTGTATTAGCAATTATTGTACCTGCCAAGAGGTGATGACAACAACCGTCATCTTATAATCATGAAACTTGTAGTAACTACTTCTTAAGCTGTACATACTCAAGGGAGTTTTGCGAGTAGAATTTCAAGATCAAATCCTTATAGGCTTTTTATTACTTCTAAGACAAGAAAGCCCATCATGATTAGTATAAGTAAAGGTACAAGGCAAGGCTGAGCATACAATTCTTACACAGCTGAGCTCTTCTCTCTTTGTCTTCCTCTATCTCTCTTATCTCACCCACTTTTAAAATTAGTTTCAAAAAATTCTTAAAAAAAAAACTCAAAAAATATTATTTGCAAATGAATTGAGGCAAACTCGCACATGGACTTAGGGCTTATATCGGTTGTAGAGCAATGCATTGCACTAAAGTTGTTACCGTCAATCCGTTGTCTAATATCAGCCACTTTTATTGTTGTTGCACCTTATAATTGCCATGTTCATGTTATGTTTTCAAATTTTTAGATCTATTTTCTTCAGCCACCGTCATAACATTAAAATATGTTTTAAGAACCTTTCTAACACGGTTCCAATGGCCACATATATCTAGGGTTACATCATACCTCATGTAAAAGAATGTTTAAAGAATAATGTTAAGGAGACCATATATTTATACTACATTAGTCTACTATCACTTACGACAATTGATGTATGTAACCAACACCCCAATAAAATAAACTCATTAATTTGTTCTCTTAGCATTTTTCATGTTTAAAAGACTCATGCAAAGAAGAGTAAAGTGAAAGTAGTATAGCTAACTTGGTCATACAAAAAAAAAAACCCCTCGCTGTCTAGAGCAAAACCAAAGAAAAATTCTCCGCTGTTGGCCCCTGCTTTGCCTTGGCGATTAGGAACCATCTTCTTGAAAATCATTTTTGGTCTCTTCCCTTTTCCTTTCCATTTATTTTTGTTTGGTGTAGAATAGTCGCTGTGAAACATTGTAGTCACTGTGATAGTCATCGTTTTTTGGCCCACGCATACAATAATGTCGTATTGCGTTGGGATTGGGTTTAGCTAGAATGATACTATGGGTTTAGCTGGTGCGGTGGTATGGATTTCGGATGATCGGAAGATGTGGAGCGACGACATGCCTTTATCCTTTTATTTTTGTTTCAGCCTAATAATTTTCAGGAATTTTCTTGGAGTTTGGTTTTGATTTCTCTCTTTAGGAGAGTTTGCTAGTTTGATTGCTTTCTATAGGAAACTTCTTGATTTTAATTTTCATTTTGGTTTGCTACATCTTTTAGATCTATGTGTAAAGGGTGGAGAGTTTGATTTGCTGGATCGACCTTACTTGGTGTTCTAAAGTCGTGGCTGTGATTAAGTGATGTGCTTAACCCATGGGCATTGTATTCTCTGTCTCAATGGATGATTTGAGATTTTTTTTTTCTCACATGATCTTCATGTAATACGAGATTTAACAATTTTATTAATTTGTCTAATCCTGTTTCAGATGGGCTCAGACGATTACTTTATGTCTACTCATTGTTTTGTGATTCGTGATGCTTTGTTGTAATATTTTTAGATCTAGTTTGTAAACAACCTTTAAGGCAGAATTATTCATATATGTATTCGTAATATATTTTTTTCATGAATAAAATTACGTACTTTTTTCTAAATATTAAAAAAAAAAAAAAAATATCATGCGCGTAGATACCTTATATTGAGAAAATGTTTATGAAAAGGGGAAAATGTTTATGAAATTGAAATTATACACAAAATAAAATTATAACTTAAAAGTTGAAAACAATTTGAAATATATTTTTTTACTCAAGTTTTTGTTTCATACGGTTCCCTCCATCTTTTAATCGAACCACTCTTTTTCATCTCCTATTTCCCCTTATATATTCTTTTTCTATTTCTAGCATAAAATTTAAAAAAAAAAAAAAAAAAAATTTGAATGGCTATCAAATAGAAAATTCAGGCCAATGAATTTATATATATTCTCTGCCAACTTTTAATTGCCAATTCAATTGATTGACTATATTATTAATCGACAAGATTTTATGTTGATTAGGTTCGGGATATGCCCATAGTGTATGTATATAACCGACACCAGCATGAAAGAATAGAAGCTATGTTTTTATTATTGGAAATTATACAATAACTATTTTAGGCCATCTACGATATGTAGTTAGTATGGGTTTTTCTTTTTGGCGTTTTGGCGCTAATGCAATTATTGGCCAGGAAAAACATTGCACATGGTCGATATATGAGTCGTAATGAGAGTCAAGTTATCGTCACCCTCACCCCATCTCAACCCACATCACTTGTGGCACCTTTAAAAAGCGAAAATCTATTAAAGATTTTTTTTATTATTTTAATCTAGAGCGAGAATTGGAGCAATAGTTTTTTTAACTTCGATCCAATTTGAGCAGTCATTGAATAAAAAATTTGTGAGTATTAGTCACTGAGTTTGTTATAATTTGGAATAATGGTCATTTTGGCTACCTTTGTTAGAATTTAAAGCCAAAATAAAGGGTTTAAAAGGGGGCAAATTTTTTTAATGGAAGTTGTTAATGCACAAAATCAGTGAGATTTTGGAATAACGTAAAATGTCAAATTTGTGAGCACGGATGCTATAGTCATCTAGTGAGGATAATATGTAAAGAGATAGAGATAGGAAAGCAAATGCAAGATGAACATGCTTCACCCTAAGTTGGGCTACATACCACGAGAATAGAGGAGTTCTCATTAATGGTAAAGATTTTACAATATTGTTTGAGCCCAAAATGTTATTTTGGGCCAAGCCCAGAAATATTCTCGACCCAATGGTGTTTATTTAAAGTCTTGTCATGGGCCAACCTTGTTGAGGTTAGCTGAATCCTATAGAGATTAGAATTGGTCTAAGTTTAATCAGATTGGGTTGAGGAATCCTAATCCGAGTATATCTCTAGTTCGGCCAGAAGCAGGCTCATTGCTATAAATAGAAGACACTGTGCAACATTTGAGCTCCCTCTCATTCAACACACAAACTACCCTGCGCAAACTCTCGCTCTACGCGAAACCTCTCAACAACCTTGAGATTTTTATTTTCTTTTTTCGCCAACACATCTTCAGATTGGATAAACAGCACTATGAAGGCAACCAGTGACATCTTCAGTTTGGATAAACAACACTATTGCCATAGAATCAGCCGAGTGCGGAGCACCTTCAGTTTGGATAAACAGCACTGCGTCGAGGCCGACTGGTTATCTCTCCAAGTCTCGATCGAGAAGGATTTTCGAATCCTTATTGGCAGAGATCATCTCATTAGCCTTCTTGGCAAAGTGAGATGTTATAAATTACTGGGCTCGGCACATTGAACGCTGAGTTGTTTTATGATTAGATATTCACCAGTAAGTATTAGAGTTTGACATTCTAACGGTCGAACCACATTTACCATTAAGACATACATCTCTTTTGAGTACTTGTGTCCGTATAGTTTGGTGCCAGTTCCGTGTGTTTATACTCTTACGAATATAATCACCGTGACCAAACCCGATGTCGATGATCCATGAACTTCGCAAGACTGGCATCCTTGTCTTCAGGCTCTTGAACCCGAAGGTCGAGACATGTTCCTTCCTCGACCGCAGTCGCAAGATCAAAAAGTTAGCAACACACTCAACGCAACGTGAACACATTTTACTCCTCGGCTGATAAGTTGGCACGCCCCGCACACAACCGAAGCATGTAGTTAGCCTATTGATTACTTGGCATGCATGCCATGTAGGCTTGGTAGTTTTTAGGGTCAACATTTTGGCACGCCCAATGGAACTCAAGGATTCAAACAAGTTCGGGTGGCGTGAAGACCATCAAGTGGCTTTTACACAAATCAAGTTTTCTCTTACAACCCCACCTGTCTTCATACTGCCTCGACGTAGTAAACCTCTTAATCTATACATTTTGGCGGCCGAGTAGTCCATCGGTTGCCTCCTTACACAAGACAACGACGTCGGGTGTGAACATGCCATTTTTTATCTCAGTCGGAATGTTAACTCACCTTAAATCAATTATTCAGCCGTAGAAAAACTCTGCATGGCTCTGTTTTTTGCCAAGTCTAAACTCCGGCATTACATGCTCCCTTCTGTCACTCAGGTCATCGCCCAAAACGATGTTATTCGGTATATGCTTACTCGACCAATGGTCAAAGGCTGAATTGGAAAATGGACAATGGCACTGTCTGAATTCAGTTTGCAATACGTGCCACAGAAAGCCGTTAAAGGGCAAGCACTAGCCGATTTCTTGGCTCAACATCCTTCTCCATATGGTTTCGAGTGCACTGACGTCGAAATCGGCATGGTGGAAACACAAGATAATTATTGGACGATGTATTTTGATGGCTCCAGTGTTCCAGCCTCGGCTACCGTTAGGATCGTCATTCAATCCCCATATCAACACCGCTAGTATTTCTTTCTCAAGCTCGATTTTGATTGTACAAATAATCAGGCCGAATACGAAGCCCTTATTATCGACCTCAACGTCCTTCACGACTTGAAGGCAGTCCGCATACTTGTCCTCGATGATTCGGAACTTGTGATTAACCAACTCAATGGAACTTTCCGCTGCATGAGTTGTACTTTGGCACCCTATCACATGGTTGCCAGCTATTTAGCCGAGTCATTCAATGGTATCACATTCAAACACATCTCCCGCGGTAGAAACACTGACGTACATGAACTGGCTCAAATAGCCTCCGGAGCACAACTCCTAAGGAGCACACTAGGCCAGGCGATACCTGTAGTACGACAATCGCACCCGGCCTTGGTTAATCAACAAGTTCTCCAACACGACCACGTGATCTATATATGAGTGATATCCTCACCTTCATTGTTAAAACGAGGAGATCCTATAGACGTGTGTACTATCGAGAAATTACCAGACGACTGGAGAAGGTCAATCATGTGATATCTCGATAACCCTAGTGACAAACATGACCGCAAGTACGTGTTGTATCAGAACGAGTTATACCGGAAAGGTGAGGATGGTTTATTGTTATTATGCCTCGGCCCGCAAGAGGCTACCCAAGCAATTACAGAAGTACACGAAGGAATTTGCGGGGCTCATTAATTTGGGCGCAATATGCATTGGCTGCTTCGACAACACAGATATTTTTGGCCGAGTATATTGAAGGATTGTATCGAGTACGCACAAGGATGTGTATAATGTCAAATTCATGGGCCTATACAAAGAGTCCCGACCAAATTACTTCACTCGGTCACCAAACCTTGTCCGTTCAGAAGATGGGGCCATGGACGTAATCGGCAAAATTACGTCATCTTCCAGATCAGCAAAGCATGCATCGATACACGTAGCAACCAATTATTTCACCAAATGAGTCAAGACAAAGTCATACGCTGAGTTAACCTCGAGAGAGGTTTGTAGTTTCGTGGAGGAAAATATTGTGACAAGATTCGGCATGCTAGAATCGATTAACAATGGCACAGTCTTCACGGCCGATAGGTTTAGAAGAATATACGGTGAACCTGAAAATCTGACTCGAACAGTTCACGCCTTATTACCCACAAGAAAATAGACAGGCCGAAGCAAGTAATAAAGTTTTGATAGGCATTCTCGAAAAAATGATAAAAGAAAAGCCTGGCATGTGGTATTTGCAGTTAAATGAGGCTTTATGGGTATATCGAACTTCACTCCGATCAGCAATGGGGACGACCCCATATGCGTTGACCTACGGGCACGACGCAATACTACCAGTCGAACTAAGTATAAACTCATTGCGAGTAGTCGAGTAAAGTAGTTTGAGTAATGCCAAATATAATCAAGCCAGAAGGCAAGAGTCAGAGGATTTAGAGGAAGCTCGGCTTGATGCTTACAATTTATTGGTAGCATAGAAAAAGATCGCTGAACGAGCATATAATCGACGGGTCTAACAAAAGATGTTTGGCGAAGGTGAGCTAGTTTGGCAAACTGTATTACCATCAGGAATTAAAGATCCCAAATTCAGAAAATGGTCGCCAAACTGGAAAGGACCGTTCATCATCCACAAAGTTCTCGGCAAGGGGGCATACCATCTTAAAGACTGAACCGGTCTAATTCATAAACTACCAATCAATGGGAAATTTTTAAAGAAATATTATCCAGTCACTTGGGAGATGCGAGAATAAAAAGTTCATTTCATTAACTTTGCAAAAGGGAATACAAGTGAAGTTACAAAGAATTCCAACAGTTGGTTACAAAAACCAAAATCCTAAGGAGATAAAGGAATGAAGGGTTCAAGGGGCGGCGGCCTTCAATTCTAACTACCTCATTTTTCCCATTGTAACCTCAGCTTGCCAAGTCCTCTTATCCATCTTCAACTACTTGATCCGCTTTATGCCAACTGTGTATTTGGTCAAACAAGGTTTGCTAAACTCAAAGTCCTTTGCAAGCTCAAAAGCAACTGCCAACCTTCGATTTTAGAGTTCAGCAATTTGATGGTCGAGGTTTACCAGTTGTTCTTTCTTCGTCTTTATTGCCTCGACCTTTGGACAAAGAGCTTCTTGGGCGACCATTATAGCCTTAAAGTCGTCTTCTGCCCGAAGAGCTCTCTCGAAGATATCAAAGTATTCTCGGGTTCATTCCAGGACAGAAGATAGATGAATGACAGTTTCATTGCTTAGTAAGTCGTCAGCTGCAAGGATGTTCAAACATTCTCCTACTGAGTTGAGGCCTTTGCACCCGAGGATTTGAGAAGCTGAAAGAGACAAGAGCTCATGCAGCTTAACAAAGGCATTTGGTTCGACCATCGATGTTGAAGGACTAGTTGTAGTAGCAGAAGGATCGGTTATCCCCGAAGAACTGGAAAGAAGAGCATCGAGCTCTACTTCCCATGAAGGCTGCACAAAGAAGAAGTTAGTAAAGAATAATCCAAAAGAATAGCAGATAAGGAAGTCGTGATAGACCTGCCAAGAAGAGACCTTGACCATGTCTTCTGGTTCGTTGCTCGAACCCAAAGAACTTAGTGGCCGAGCCTAGTGTTTAAAAGAGCCTCTTAATTCACATAGCCGATGGAGGCTATCTACATTCGATGGCCACTAAGGCGGCCAAGAAATATAAATAACACTTTTCGGCATGTAAAATTGTCGATGAAATGAACGATCAGGCACCTGGCATTTTAATGTTTACTCTTGGTTTAGAATTCTAAAGCAGAAAGTTAATGAAAGGATGATGAAGGTTCTTACGAAGGCCGAAGTAACCTCTTATAGAGGAATACCGAGATTCTGGTCCTGAGGGTGAATTGGCGTGTCTGCCATCGCTTCTGTTTCGACAAGAGGTACCGCTTCATGCCCCACCTTTGTCTCAGCAGCATGAGGGTTGACTTGGCCAGCCATTTAGATCACCTGCTGAAGGATGGTAAGTGGTAGCTCGGCTGGTTGGGGGCACTTCACTAGCAAAGCTCATTCGCTCTCATCTTCCTAGACAGAAAAATGATGTTCATTAGTCGAAAGATCCAGTTAAGTAGAGAGTAAAATCTGCTAACAAAAATGATCCTACCTCTTCTTCTACGACGACTATTGATTTCTTTTTTGGATTTGGGGGAAGATTTTTCTCAGCCAGAGTGGCTGCTTCCCCCATAGTAGCAACGGATGGACCAACAATAGGAGAAACAACCACCCTTGGAGCTGCAAAACCCTCAACTAATGGAGCGACGATTGGTTTGACTATGCCCGGAAGAGTAGGGTAAACATTAGTCGCATGATCCAATGGAGGATTTTGCAATCCTTTCGCCAAAGCCAAGAAGAGGGAGAGAAACGTCAGGAACAGTCGCTCTTGTGGTTTGACTTGAGATCACAAAAATCTCTCGCTCCCCCTTCTTTGCCTCTTTTTAATGCATTTTTGGGGCGGGGAAACGTTACCGGCCGTTCCAATCTCTGGGTGAGGCTGTTTGCTCAGTGTGACTGGCACAAAAGTGGCCACCATTGGAGTAGGAGAGGCTACGGGAATTTGAATAGTTGCAGCTTTCTTTGGAGGAGCAGGCTTCTTTTTGGCTGTAGCCGTCGTGGCCGCGTCGACTCGCTTTATTGGATGATCCGCTGAAAATAAACTCAAATCAGGATGATAGTTTTGAGTGAGAAATAAAAATAAATAAAAGACGTATACCTTGGGCCGCTTTTTTGGATTTCGGGGTGGGAGTTTTCCTTGGACGATCACCGAAAAGTTTTTTGATAACATATTCGACCGGTGTGTCAAAGAATTCTTGGATGTATGCGTCCCACCAATCAACAAAGGTACGGGCACTATGAGTTTCAAGGACGTTTGGCCTAAGACAAAATTTCTTGCACCTCTCTTGAAATTCTCACTCGATCTCTCTACACTCTTTTTCTGACGAACCACAGAGACGTTCTTGACTTAAAAAAGATTGGGAGGTAAGAAGAGGCACATGGCATCCCTGGAGGTAGCCAAGTTGCCGAGCAGTAAAGTGGGGGTGGTAAACTTCCCAATTCGCGCGTCGAGCATCACAACTGAGATGAAGGTCACGAGCTAGCACGAACGCCCCCCAGTTTTGTCAAAGATTGGCATCTTCGGTCTCATTCCATGCCGATGATGGAAGCTTGATGGAAGAAGAGTACTCCTGATGACGGCAGATTAGGAATTCGTTGTCAGAAAGATCTTCTAGGCCAAAGAAATACTTGAGGACTTATTCGACAGAGTAAGGAGGAGCTGGTGTAGAGGCCAGTTGGAGACCTAGCACTTCAGTTTACTTAAAGCTAGGGATTTCTAGCCTCAGGGTGGCGAAGTAGACTTACAGCCAGAGCTGGAAAACCTAGATTGGGCCGTTCTGGTGCGAGTCAATTTTGGTGACGATCGCTTCGGCCAGGCAACGCATGAGGTTGGCAAGGATGGCTGAACTAAAAGCTAGGGTGTGACCATTGACCAGGGTTTCGACCACTGGCATCTTTTCGATCAAACATTTATTTGCCTTGGTGCAAACAATAAATTTGTTATACTAGTAGAATATAAAGGCTTCATGTTCCCCTTTTCTGTAGATCTTCTTCCCCTCGGCCAACAAAGTGGTGGATGAAAGTGTTATAATTGAAGAAGTTCTTGTGCAACTTCTAGACTTCTTGTTTTGGGGCTTCTTGGTCTTTCTTCTTTAAGGCCTCAACGACACACTTGTCGAATAAAGATTTGAGGTCTAAGTCAAATTGATACCCAGGAAGGACGGTATCAACTGGAAAACCAGATGGACAAGTGCCAAAGATGGCTGATATATCGTGCACAATCAAGCTAATGGGGCCGAGGGGGAGTACCATTGTGTTGGTGGCTGAGCACCAAAAACTTAGGGGCTCCATAAGAAGTTCCCGATCCATAACAATCTCAACAGTCGAAAGCTTGATGGCATCATAAGTGCCAAGACTTTTCCACTCTGTGCTAAAGAATTTTCCATTTGTTCAACCCAAGCTGCCCAGGATGCAAGGGTTAAAGGCCAAGCTCCTTGAGGCCTGGCCAAATCCCACTTCGACCAATCATACCCTGGGAGCAAAGGTTTCAACAAAAGACCTTGAGCATGTCGGTGATGGCCTTTGGGACGATGTCTTTGAAAAGTGGTCCCAAGATTTGGTGGGTAGCATTTGAATCGCCTTCAAACCGTAGGGTCTTGATAGCATTTCGGCCAATGAAGTCCTTGCACTTGGTGCACTCCTCAGAAAGCTTGGTAATAAAAATGTTGGAAGTCATTGATTAAGACTCGAGGGTTATTCTGGGTTTAAGGTTTCCTGGGTTGTGAGAGCAACTGGCAAGAGATTCAAGAATTTTGAGAGTGTAAAAATCGAATGAAGGTGAGTTGAGTATTTATCGAATGAAGGTAGGTTGTGAGAGCAACTGGCAAGAGATTCAATAATTTAGTCTTTTAAAATGGGGGATAGAATCGACCAGGGGATTTTGTAATCATGATGAATATTCAAAAATCCAAGTGAAGAGTCCGAAGAACTCGTGGATTGAGGATGCACATTTGCGTGTGGCGACGGTTACACGATTCAAGAGTCATTATTAAATGCAGACGAATAAGCTGAGGAATCGCCGTTTGGCAAAGCATCTGATAGAAATAAGATCGTGCAATCGTGCTTCATAAATGCAACTGAATGAATGGAATATCAAGATTTTTTATTGTCTTTTAAACATATGCTAAAGGTTTGATTTCACTTCTTCAAGGTCGAGGCTTGGCCGGGTGTTTAGGCCGAATACCTCAGAAGCGAGAGGGCAATGTTTGGGCCCAAAATGTTATTTTGGGCCGAGCCCAGAAATATTCTCTGCCCAATGGTGTTTATTTAAAGTCTTGTCATGGGCTGGCCCTGTTGAGGTTGGCCAAATCCTGCTACAAGGAGGATTATTTCGGATAAATAGTCGAATCCTGGTATAATAAAGAGCCTCAAAGCTAAAGTATTTGGGATTAGGAGATGAACCTAGTTTGTTTGAAGGTTTGATTCAGAATCCTATAGAGATTAAAATTCGTCTAAGTTTAATCAGATTGGGTTGAGGAATCCTAATCCAAGTATATCTCTAGTTCGGTCAGAAGCAGGCTCGTTGCCATAAATAGAAGACACTGTGCAACATTTGAGCTCCCTACAATTCAACACACAAATTGCCCTGCGCAAACTCTCGCTCTACGCGAAACCTCTCAACTACCTTGATATTTTTATTTTCTTTTTTCGCCAACACATCTTCAGTTTGGATAAACAGCACTGTTGCCGTTGAATTAACCGACCGCAAAGCACCTTCAGTTTGGATAAACAACACTGCGTCGAGGCCGACTGGTTATCTATCCAAGTATTGGTTGAGAAGAATTTTCGAAGCCTTATTAGCAGAGGTCATCTCATTAGCCTTCTCGGCGAAGTAAGGTATTACATATTACTGGGCTCGACGCATTGAATGCCGAGTTGTTTTAGGATTGGATATTCACAAGTAAGTTTTAGAGTTCCACATTCTGACAGCCGAACCACATTTACCATTAAGACATAAATCTCTTTTAAGTACTTGTGTCTGTATAGTTTGGTGCCAGTTCAGCGTGCTTATACTCTTACGAATATAATCACCGTGATCGAACCCGGAGCAAGATGATCCGTGAACCTCGGCCGCAGTCGCAAGAACAAGAAGTCAGTAACGCACTCAACGCAACATCAACATATTTTACTCCCCGACCGAGCTCGGCCGACGAGTTGGCACACCCCGCACACAACCGAATGACATAGTTAGTTTATTGATTACTTGGCCTGCGTGCCACGTAGGCTTGGTAGTTTTTAGGGTCAACAAGTATACATAAGTTCAAGCATAATCATCATTAGTAAGTCCCAATAACGAGTTTAAGTACAATAATGACAACAGGGATTAGGGGTGGAAAAAATTCCCGAAAATCCCGAACCGAACCGAAAAAATCCCGATCCCAAACCAAAAATTTCCCAAACCAAAATTTCAGTATGGGATTCGGGATTGGCTTCTCGATATTTCGGGAATCCCATACCAAACCGAAAATATATAATATTAATTATTATATATATTTATACATATATATATATATATATATATATTATTCTTTTATAATTGATGCTAGTAGTTTCTAATTCATGCTCAGTAACCTAGAATGCCCTACACCTTGCATATTTTTCATGTTCTATTTGGTATTCATGTGTGCTGCCATGGCTGATGATTTCAGAAGGCTTGATTCTTTTGTCTCTCAACAGATTGCAAAAAGAGTTTAATTAATTTGAATTTTGACTATGATAAAAAGAGTCAAGCATGCCAGTGTTCAATTAAATGGTAGTGTGAATGAAATGAAATTCCTAATTCATGAATGTGTTCTTGAATTATATATTTGAAGAACAATTCATAATTTCATATTTCAATTTGGGATTCCCGATTTGTCCCAAAATCCCGAAAATATTTCGGGATTCCCGAAATTTGGGATTCCCGAAAATTTGGTTTGGGATTGGTCTTCAAATTCCCGTCCCGAAAAATTTCGGTTTGGGATTCGGGATACTAGTTTCGGTATGGTATCCCATACCGAACCACCCCTAACAGGGATTAATTGTAGGAGAATGATCTCTTTTTACGGTTAAGAAGAATAGCTCGTTTTCGTCCGCACTTGATGTGGGACTCTAGGAGCTTTATTCTAATGTTGACACATGTCGTATTGTGATTGGTCTCAACACTTGTGCTTTTGTAGGGGTGTCTCAACATGAATCCTTCAGCAGGTCCCAAAAGTAAGAAGTTGACCGCTGTTTGGTAGTTTCGGGATTGGTGAAGTATGGTTCAAACATAATTTTTAATAGAGTTAGCCAAAATGATCATCGCTCCACATTATAACAAGTTTAGAAACCAATACTCACAAATTTTAAGTTCAGGGACTAAAACTCCAATTGAACTAAAGTTCACAAACCATTTCTCCAATTATCTCTAATCTTAAATATGTTTTTTCTTTCATATAAAGAAAATCAAAATCATGTGTTGGTTGTGCTAACAACCTATTTAAACAAGTCATCTTGCGAAGAAGGGATCAACGTTTCTTTTTCCAACAGAAGGATGCTTAGTTTTTTATTTGAATTTTATGAGGCACATTTGACTTCTCGAGCTTGGACTTGTCAGGACTTACCTACCATATAATAATAAGATGCGTATTATATGTCACTTTTCATTTGGACCAGCGCTAAAATCTAAATCAACACCTACCTCCACCAATCTCCCACCAGAAAAGAATGCAAAAAGGTGTAGAAATTTGAGAATATATGGACCCCAATCAGTGTAATGCTATATTCTACTTCTGCAAATAGTCTTGTGCACATACAACCCAAAATTGGATATTGCTTCCACCCAAGGCTAAGAATATCACATTATAATTTGGGTAGAGATTAATAGAAAATCCAATTGGAACTTATACTTTTACGTATGAATTATTCTGAAGATGCACACGTACTATATGTTTAATTAGATTTTGTTAATTTGTCTTTGGAAAGAAAACATTACTCTTTTTTTTTTTTTTTTTGTCAAATGATGGAAAATTTGATTAAATAGGAATAGAAACGTACTCAATTAGCTTGTTTATGACTTGTCCATTACCCTCCTATCTTTTTTTCTCTTTTCATTTGGTTTTTTGGCCTTACTTTTATTTTTCAATTTGTCCTCGTTCCTGAAGAATTCCTCCCTATGTCTTTACACTCACCAATCCCAGAGGCCAACTCTTATAAAAACCTATTCCTTTTTTCTTTTTCATATTATATTTAGCAGCCTGACCTGAAAATTTTAAGTAATCTCGTTCTTGTCGTGCTTTTCATTATACAACTTGAGCAAAGTTATTCATAAGTGGCTACCTTTTGCTTAGTAAAATATTTAAATGATGAAAGGCACATAGATAAAACTATAGTATGATGTATCATATGAATAATATATTCCCTTCAATTTCTTGATACTACCACGCGTTCTTTCTTTTTCAGGATTAACAAAATTTATTTATCCTTAGTAGGTAATTACTTGTCTAAAATTCAATCTCCACAAATCAATTTCACTTACAAAGTCCTTGGTCATTATTGCATTAGAACCATAAAATATAGGGATGTGGAAAACGGTTTCCATGGATGATGCTACTACAGTCAAGAATCAAACTAATGTTGTAATTTCACATAAGATTTTTATCCAAAATGATCAATGAAATTGGCATAACTCCTCTCTTAATTCTTGAAAACTAAAAATTGTTAGAAGTGGATGTTCCTGAGTTTGTCCACCGTAAATCTTTTTGGTTCTTTCGTGAAAAATTTGTCAATATTCTCGTTAAATTGAGGGGTTGGTTTGTCAAAAATACCCTTTAAAAAGGTGATCATGTAATCCTCTCCATTCATATGGTAAACACTCCTTGTGTGGAATTAATTTATTTTTAGCTTTGAGATTTGAAGCTTCCAAGTCCCTATATAAAGGCATTGAGACAGATAGCAAACTCACAAGTAGAGCAAGAAGCAAAAGCTCATTTTACTGAACTTGGAATATTCCTCTCCTTTTTTTTTCTCTCTTTGCTTCTGTGCCTCTTCTTTTCATAACCCACAATGGCAGCAAGTTCCTCAGTTCTAATATTCTTCTTCATGTTCCTTGCTATATCTTCAGCCTTCCCAAAAAACAAAGACAAGTACAAACCATGCAAGCACTTAGTGCTATTCTTCCATGACATTATCTACAATGGCAAAAATGCTGCCAATGCTACATCTGCAATCGTAGCAGCCCCTCAAGGATCCAACCTAACCATCTTGGCGCCGAATTCTCATTTCGGGAACATAGCGGTTTTCGATGACCCCATTACACTCGACAACAACCTGCACTCCAAACCTGTTGGCAGGGCACAAGGGATGTACATATATGATACAAAGAACACATTCACTTCTTGGCTTGGCTTCTCATTTTCTCTAAACAGCACAGACTACCAAGGCACAATAAATTTCATCGGAGCCGACCCCATTATGATTAAATATAGGGACATATCCATCGTGGGTGGCACCGGAGACTTTTTCATGCACCGGGGAGTTGCAACCATAGACACGGATTCATATGAAGGTGAAGTCTACTTCAGGCTCAAGGTGGATATCAAGTTCTACGAGTGTTGGTAAATTTGAGATTGTTAAATAATATATATATATATATATATATATATTTAGTATTATGAGTTTTGGTATGTGGGAGTTACTGAGAATGGTCTTCAACTATGTTCTGTTTCATGGAATGCTTAATTAGAGTTTTGCTAAGAATGAACATGTAGTCCCTCAATAAGTGACATGCTTAAACAGTCACCTTTGTAATTTCAATCATTTTCCTTGCATATACTTCTGTTTGACAAAGAAGCTGCATTTTGATCCAGGTGAATGAATTTTACTTTATTTATAATACAAGAGAAGTGAAGTTATAAAAATATTATAAGACTACCCACCTCCAAGAATTCATTTGGGAATGCACTTTTGTTTTATTATGAACATGTAGAAATACACACAAGAAGATCAAGAACAGAGGCGATTTAATTAGCACTTAATCGTGATCAGGTACCCTGATTCAATGGATGATTAAACGTGAAAATAGCTTATCATATTGTGAAAGGACTCGCAAAATTTTCCATTGTGGGATAAGGATACACTTAAAATACCGGACGGTCATATGTATTAGAAGAGATTCTAGCATATAATAACAGTATATTTATGTTAGTATGTCTCATCACGTGACACACTTTCAGGTTTTTTTTTTTTTAAGGCAGATTGTCTGCCCTTCTATTTGAATGTCATTCTCATCCTCTCTTATTTTATGCTGTTACGGTTAAGTCACGTCAACATTTTATATTAATTTTTTTTATAGAGATAATAAGACAAAAAGCAATAGGAATATAAAATATTAACGTGACTTAACCGTGATCGTATAAATAAAAGGAATAAGAAAGACATCTAAATAGAAGGACAGACAATCTACCTTTTTTTTTTTTAATATCAAACTGTTTATACGCATAAGCAGTAAAAACAATCAAGTCACTTTCTTGGAAAGCAGGTTATGATTCCTAAAAATATATGAAAAGCTTAGAGGCAACTTGATGACTTCTTGAGTGGACTTCGAAGGGGACCAGCCGAGTGGTTGGATACATGTTACGTCAACCGACTTTTTGGATTTGTCGGGCAAGTTTGACTTGTAGTACCAATCACAGGGTTTATCATATGATTTTGAAAACTGTCATTTATAGATAATATTGTTTGTTATAAAAAATAAAAAAATAAAAAATAAAAAAAATAAAAACTTATGCTCTATATAAAATCTCACTTTTTCCTTGTACTAATCTTTTCGTGTCCCACATTACCCAATTTCATCAACTCTAATAGAAAAAATGTTAACTTGCTAACAATGCATGGGTATTTTTGTAATTCTAGCCATTAAATTCTATTCAATTCAATTTCCTCTATTATATCATATTTACTTAATCTAATACAATTATTGTATAAACTCGTAACTTCCTCTGGTATATCATATTTATTGAATCTAATACGATCTATTTACTGAATCTAATACGATCATTGTATAAACTAGTAATTTCCTCTGGTATATCGTAGTGCTCTTTTGCCCCAAAGCTTTTAAAGACCATTTGTAAAACTGTGTTCCAAATCCCTTAATTTATGGGTAAACGAGTATGTGATTTTAGTATTTCACTACGTTCGGTGTGGAGCCAAAAATAATTACAAGGCGACATGTGGATTTTTGGATAGAAGAGGACAAAAATACCCTTGAGGCATACTAGGATTCCTACGCGCGAGCAGCGAACAATCATCCCTCAACCAAATCAAAAGTGCCCAAAATAGGTAACAATTCAAAATCCATCTCATCAAATCCCTTCTACAAGGTAACTCCCAAAACCTATTTCATTCCATATATTTTTACCTCTTTTTCCCTCTTTTAGCTAATCAATTAGCTATCATTCCATAAATTACAAAATATTCCACATAAATTACATAACCTCCATTCCAAAAATGTGTTAATTGGCTAATTAATGGATTAATTACTTAATTAATCCATTAATTGACAAATAACTCACACATTAAACCATTAAACCACAAAATACACACAAAAAGCATCCCAAAGGCCGGCCACCTTTTCTCCAAAGGGGACCGACCATGCCCTATAAGTACTACCCATTTTTCTCTAAAAACCTAGTTCCACACTCTTGCAAAACTCCCAAAAACTCTCCAAACACTTTTCTCTCTAAATTCTAACTTTGGCATCGGAGGTTCTTCGGCCAAAGCCCCCTTCATCGTGGGCGCGTGACGCTCTTGGCGTTGACCTAAGGTGTTAATTGGTTTGTAGGTGCAATTTTGTCCAAGAAGAAGAAGGCGGAAATTTGAATCCACAAATTGGTGCTTTCATTGAGAGTTGAAGTACACACACTCATAGAAGACTCTCGCATAAAAGGTTTTTCTCTATTTTTTATTGTCCATTTGTATATTTTTCGTTCGTTCTTATTATTAGAATTTTTTATTTGCAAAGATTATTTGATAAAATGTAAAAAGGAAATACAATGGCTAGAGATTTAGAAAATTCTGCAAGTGAAAATTCCAATATTCAAGAAATGGGACCGCGGCGATCCACGAAGCTAAATGTGATCATAGGTGGAGCGGCATCACCGTTACGGGGCTCCACCATGGCAACCACCGCGGTGGCCACCACCCGCGACAAGGTCCATGGCACCACTACCACGGCCCAAGCCATGCCATCCAAGCTTGCAAAGGCCACAACCCAAGCCATGTCACTCTAAGCCCAGCACGAGCCCAATGCGTTGCCAAGCCGAGCCCAAGCCTTGCACTTGCATGCATCACGCACTGAGCAGCCTGCTCCCGCGACCCAGCTTGCTCTTGTAGCCCAGCCTGCTCCCGTGGCTCCCACCGAGCAGCCTACTCTCGTGGCCCAGCCTACTTCCGTGGCATTCCAAGTAGCCCAAATCAATCCAAGATTAGTTCAACCGTCCCGGCTTAAAATTTATGGGTCTACAATTAAACCGGGGGCATTTTCACCACGTCTCTGTGGATTTGACATTTCCCAATTCAAATCTCGCGCCTGGAGCCTACCATACTTCCACTGCTCAATAAGGCACATTTCTTCCAAGCTCTTCCAATTTAAATGGCGAACAACACTTGTCTCGACAAGTCATAGAGTTGACGAGCACCTTTGCACAACAAACAACCTTGGTGAATCAACTCTTGCAACGCACCTAGATCCAACGTGCCCAGGACGAGGTGTCCCAAAGTAGGACAAGAGCAGATGAACCTCTCCACCAGCGTCTCGGTAAACAGCCCATCAACCAGCCACGATCCGAGCGTTCTGGTAGTTTACGCTCCCGCCTGGGTCCTTAGGATATCGTATATTATCGCCTTAGCGCTCGGAGGAGCGTGCATTCCCGATCAAGCCCATGGATGAGCATACGTTCACGGTTGAAGTCACACTCCAATTATCAATATGGACAACTTTCCAGGAAAAATGTTCATTCACAACTAGGCTCACAAAGAGTATTATCTACCTCACATTGGAGTAGACAGCACGGTAGACAGAGAGAAGCAGTCACTCAATCCGACTCAAGTTCAACCGGCAGCCTGCTAGCAACCTGTTCGCCTGCTAGGAACATGCCACATGCACCACAACCGCAATATAAACGAGTCGAGCATAGGAAAGAACGGCCCAAACCCGTAAGTCATGATCGGGGGCAACTGGAAGTTCCATTGCCCCAGCAGAGGCAAATTCAAGAAGAAGTTGAGAGACTCCTACCTGAATGAATGTGTAATTTCCAACGTAACGAGCCTACTGATGATGCGCTTTGACGAGACATGACCAACATAAGCATGTCACCATTCACGAATGAAATCAAGCAGACATATCCACCTTGCGGGTTCACTATGCCTCATTTCACTTCGCACAAGGGAGATGAAGATCCAGATCAACATCTCAAGCATTACAGCAATACCATGATCCTCTACAGGAATAACGATGCGCTTATGTGCAAAATTTTTGCCACAACTCTACAAGGCAGAGCGCAAGACTGGTTTTACACTCTACCATCGTAGTCAATTCGGAGTTTCAACGAACTTTCCTTTGTTTTCACTAAGGAGTACTCGTCTAATCGCTCAATCAAAAGGACATCCGACCATCTCTTCAGCATCGTAAAAGACCCTTGGGAGACAATTCGAGACTATGTCAAGAGGTTCAAAGCGAAGAAGGCCAAGATTGTTGGCTGCAACGAGGACATAGGAATGGCAGCATTTAGAAATGGGCTTCCCACCGAACATCCTTTATTCAGAAAACCAATCATAGGAGAAGAACTGACCCTAGCAGCTTCGTATGCTTTGGCAGAAAAACATGCACTATGGGACGAGGCCAAGCAATCTAACAAACACGAGTTAGAAAAGAAGCACATGGAATGTTCCCTGACCAAAGAAGACTCAACGCCTCAAACATTCACCAAGTTCACAGTTCCAATTGGCCAAATTCTCCGCAAGCTCAAGAACGAACCTTGGTTCAAACTGCCGCCACCCATGAAAAGCGATCTTACCAGGCTAGATCATACAAAGTATTGCGCATTCCATCAAGGACCAGGCTACACTACCAACGGCTGCCTAAAGTGGAAGCAATACCTTAAGAAGCTGACAAATGAAGGCCAATGTGACGAGTATCTTAATAGGTCGATAAAACGACCTACACAAGCAGGGGAAGTCTCTATCACCCCCTAAAACCCGTTTGGGCTTTTCTAAATAAGTTCGAAGTCTCAGGCAGCTCAACGAATAAGGCCTCGTAAGCCGAAGACTATCCAATTTGTTTTGCAGTTTATACACAGTTGATTTATTTCTTTATTCTCAATGAAGATTCAAGAAGTTACTCATAAGCCTGGCTCAACTGCTGTCTACAACAACTGCTCAAAACCCTTTTTGGGTCTGTTCTCCAATGCGAAAAGGTAAACCAATTTCTCAACATCCATATGGGTTTGCTCACTAGTGCGAGAGGATAAACTAATTGCTCACCAGTGCGAGAGGGTAAACCAATTCCCCGACACCCATATGGGTTTGCTCTCCAGTGCAAGAGGATAAACTAATTGCTCTCCAATGCGAGAAGGTAAACTAAATCCCCGACACCCATCTAGGTAAACCCTCCAGTGCAAGAAGGCCACATAGCTCAAAATCTCGAATGCTTGAAGATCAACTAGGCAACAAATGGTTAGGGGGCAGCAGCCACTTTTACACTTAATAGTTTGCTCATCCCACACTTCATCTTTAGCAACTCCGATCTTGGCAGCTCCATCCTTGACTGCTTCATCTACGGCAACTAAGAAATCAAACTCCAGCAGTTTCCTCATTTTTGGCCCAGACATGGCAGCCTAAACCATTGCCCATGCCATGCCACTTCCTCAACCCATGCCGAGCCAATCCTTAGCTTCAATCAAGCCAAGCAGCACAAGCAATGGCCCCTGCCAAACCACATACTTGGCCCATGCCAAGCCGATTCCTGGCCCCTGCCAGCCGACGTGTCGCACCACCCTAACAGTTGCCCAGCGACAACACTATCCACGAAGAAGATAAGAAAATTGAATTTTTCTTGCATCAGTGCGGCACGAAGAAAATGAAGAAAGCAACGAAAGACGATCCTTTACACGGGCAAAATGTAGAAGCTTGCTAGAGGAAGGGGAACAAATATCCTCTAAGCTCTCTCTCTCTCTTGTAAGGTAGAATAAATCACTCTTCAAAGTTGATTTAATAACCCACTTAAGGTGGACTTAAATAGGCTTTGAGAGAATATATTTTCCTTTCCTAGAATGATCTAATTTCCTATTAAAAAAGGAATCTACATCAAAATAGGAAGCAATCCAAAGTTTCCTAAAGCAAGAAAATCTCTACACCTGTTGCCCTTTTCTGCAAACACCCAACAGGTGTGGGGGCATTTGTAGAGCCAAAAATAATCACAAGGCGACACGTGGATTTTTGGATAGAAAAGGACAAAAATACCCTTGAGGCATACCGGGATTCCTACACGCGAGCAACGGACAATCATCCCTCAACCAAGTCAAAAGTGCCCAAAATAGGTAACAATTTAAAATACATCTCATCAAATCCCTTCTACAAGGTAACTCCCAAAACCTATTTCATTCCATATATTTTTACCTATTTTTCCTTCTTTTAGCTAATCAATTAGCTATCATTCCATAACTTACAAAATATTCCACATAAATTACATAACTTCCATTCCAAAAATGTGTTAATTGGCTAATTAATGGATTAATTACCTAATTAATCCATTAATTGCCAAATAACTCACATTAAACCACAAAATACACACAAAAAGCATCCCAAAGGCCGGCCACCTTTTCTCCAAAGGGGACCAGCCAAAAAATACTACCCATTTTTCTCTAAAAACCTAGTTCTACACTCTTGCAAAACTCCCAAAAACACTCCAAACATTTTTCTCCCTAAATTCTAACTTTGGCATCAGAGGTTCTTCGGCCAAAGCCCCCCTCCCCATTCATCATGGGCGCATGAGGCTCTTCGCCTTGACCTAAGGTGTTAATTGTTTTGTAGGTGCAGTTTTGTCCAAGAAAAAGCAGATCGGCACATGAAAGAAAAAGTTAATACAGACATACAAAATTAATGGAAGTGGTGGCTTAGGGAATTGAAAGTCACACATTATTTTACTCCCTTCTACGTTCGGTTTAATCATCATGTTTGTTGTTTCTGTTTGATTTATTCAACTTTATGAAAAAAATGATTTTTAGCACATGAAGCAGTCGAGCCAACCTCAGTATTGAAATCCCATGCATGTTGCTACTTCATTATCGACTTCTCCTCCAGTTAATGTCATGGTACACCGCGCATGTAACGGTTATACCAACATGGGAGATTTTCCGTCGACTTCCTCATATGGAGTTGCCAACCATGGTTGAATGTTTGGCAGTCAGAGAATGACTGAGATTAGATTTAGAGTAAGGTCTTGGAAGGATTATTTTGGAGATCAGCGGCTCCCTACAGCTAGTTCAAGCAACGTGCATCAATATAATGTTATCGTTTCATCTTCAAAAAGAAAAAGAAAAACAAACAAAAAAGTTAAGGATTAAGTACCTAAAACACCCTAACCTTTTAGTATCATTCCAAATTAGTCTTAACCTTTTTAAACATTCCAAACAAATACTCAACCTATTGAAAATGTCACATCTGTCAAGCCCTAGTAAAAAATTTGTTGAATTAATTAAGGTTTACTTTATCTCCAAAATTAGTAGAAGGTCATGGAAGCATAGCATCCACCAATGAACAGCCTCCACCAGCCCGATCATGCCACCACCTCCAAACCCAACACAAAACCACTAACTCCACCCTACAACTCTAGCACAAGCATCGAGAAGAAGGTCAGATGGGTTGCTGAATTGGTACGTACTGTCATGATGTCGTCACCACCATCTTCACCACCCATAAAGAAGAATTGGAAGCTTTACAAGCTGAGAATCAACACATGAGGAAATCACATGAACAAAAACAAGCTCCTTGAAACCTTATCTCAATTATTAACCCTCTTCCTTGATAGGAGATGCTCAACTGCTGATATTGGACCATTCTAGAGCTAAAATATGGAGCAAAGGTCGACTAGGGTCGTGTGACGCGCAGCAGGAGGTAGTGCTCAACCGCTGGTACATGTTGCTCCTATGTAGAATCTTTTGGGGCAACGAGGACAAAACTTGCTTCCGAGTGTTTCCTTCCAGTGTTCGTCTGCCCTTGGCGTGTCTTTTGGGCCGAGTTATTGCGTTCGTCAGAAAACTTTGCATTTGCCAGGGTCTACGCCTTTATTGTCGCACGTCTAGATTGGGCGGAATAATGCATCATGATGATGACTGTGTGCGTTTGAAGGTAAAACTTGAGCTTTTGGGGAGAACTTTTGAACTGTGGAATACAAGTAGTCGGGCCCCCAGCTCTTCTCGTATGATGGTAAAGCTTATTACTGCTTCAGATACTGTCAAACATGTGAATAAGTCCTCTTCTACTTCTGGTTTGGATAGTAGGGAGGTGATGTCGGGTACTTCTTCAAGTCCTTGAATATATATTGGTGAGCATCATCCCAAAGTGCATACTTCTCTGCCAGAGCGAAAAAGTCTGCTAGAGTTAGATATTCTTTCATGATCAATTTTCGAAATAGTGGGTGGTCTGCTGAAAGTCCTTTTTGGCAGGCTGTTCTAGCTATCGAGTCATTGCATCCGACTATCATTACCTTCTCTACTTTGAACCTCTTCACATAGTCATGAAGCGACTCTTTTGGGTTCTTCTTGACGTTGAACAAATGGTCGAACTTCTTTTTGATCAAGCAATAAGATGAATATTCTTAGGTGAAAACCAAAGAAAGTTTGTCGAAACTCCGGATAGACTGTGGCGGCAGGGTGTAGAACCAATCTTGTGCCTCGCCTTGTAGAGTGGTGGCAAATATCTTGCACATGAGATCGTTGTTATTTCGATAGAGGATCATTGCGCTTCGGTAGTGCTTTAAATGTCTCTCTGGGTCTTCATCCCCTTTGAAATATGTGAATTGTGGCTTGCTGAACTCGCGTGGAAGATCTGCCTACTCAATCTCGTCCGTGAAGGGTGATTTACTTATGTTGGTCATGTTCTGTCTTAGTGCCTCGTCGGCGACCTCGTTGCGTTGAAAATTACACAATCAATTGGTCAAGAATCTCTCTACTTCTTCATAAATTTGCCTTTGTTGGGGTAATGAAGCTCTTGGCTGCCCCTAACTATGACTTGCTTCCATGTGTTTGGCTCATCTATGCAGCGAATACGGTATGTGTGGTGCGTTCCTAGCAAACGAGTGAGTTCTTCGCAAGCTACCGGTTGAGTTTGAGCCGGATTGAGTGACTGTTTCTCTCCATCCGTCGTCCTGCCTATTTCGATGTAAGGTGAAGGATGCTCCTTGCGAGCTTAGCAGGGAATGAACACTTCGCCTCGAAGGTTGCTCATGTTGACTATCGAAGTATGACCCTAACCGTGAATTTACACTCGTCTGTAGACCTCGTGGAGAGTGCACACTCCTCCGCGGGTTAAGACAGGAGTATACGCTATCTCGGGGGGCCCAATTAAAAGTGTACACTACCCGAACGCTCAATTCGTGGCTGGTCGAGTGGCTGCTTACCGAGACGCTGCTGAAGAGGTTCTTTGTCTGCCCTTGTCCTACTTCGGGACACCTCGTCTGGGGCACGTTGCATCTCGGTGTGTTGTAAGAGTTGGTTCACCAAGGTCGTCTGTTGTGCAAGGGCGCTCGTCAACTTTATGACTTGTTGAGACAAGTGTTGTTCTCCATTTGGGTTGAAATAGCTTGGAAGGAATGCGTCTCCTTGAGCAGTGGAAGTGTGGTAGACTCTGGGCACGAGATTTGAGTTAGGAAATGTCAAATATGTAAAAAAATATGGTGAAAATGCTCCCAGTTCGATCATCGGTCCTGAAATTTGGAGCTAGGATAGTTAAACTAATCTTAGATTGATTTAGGCTGCTTGGTAAGCCACAGGAGCAGACTGGGTCGCGGGAGCAGGTTAGGCCGCAGGAGCAGGTTGGGCCACGGAAGCAGACCGGGCCACGGGAATGGGCTGCTGAGTGGGAGCAGGCTGGGCCACAAGAGCAGGCTGCTCGACGAGAACAGGTTGGTCCACGAGAATAGGCTAGGCCACATGAGTGGGCTTCTCGGCGTGTGGCGCACGTGGGTGCGAGGCTAGGGCTCGGCTTGGCAATGCATTAGGCTCGTATTGGTCTTAGAGTGACATGGCTTGGGCCGTGGTTTTGGTGCCATGGGCCTTAAATGGCACGGCTCGGGTCGTGGTGGTGGTGCCATAAACCTTGCCGTAGGTGGTGGCCATGGTGGTCACTGCAGTGGTTGCCATGGTGGAGCCCCGTAAAGGTGGTGCTGCTCCACCTATGATCACATTTAGCCTCATGTATTGTCGCGGTCCCATTTCTTGAATATTGGAATTTTCTAAATTTCTAGCCATTGTATTTCTCTTTTACGTTTTATCAAAGAATCTTTGCAAATAAAAAATTCTAATAATAAGAATGAACGAAAAATATACAAATGGACAAGAAAAAATAGAGAAAAACCTTTTATGCGAGAATCTTCTACGAGTGTGTGTACTTCAACTCTCAATGAAAGCACCAATTTGTGGATGCAAATTTCCGCCTCCTTCTTCTTAGATAAAATTGAACCTACAAAATAATTAACACCTTAGGGTCAAGGCCAAGAGCCTCACATGCCCACAATGAGTGGGGGGGCTTTGGCCGAAGAACCTCCAATGTCAAAGTTAGAATTTAGAGAGAAAAGTGTTTAGAGAGTTTTTGGAGTTTTGCAAGAGTGTGGACTTAGGTTTTTAGAGGAAATGAGGTTGAATATATAGTGCATGGCCAGTCCCCCTCTTGAGAAAAGGTGGCCGGCCCTTTGGGGTATTTTTGTGTGAAATGGGTGATTTAATTGGTAATTAATGGATTAATTAGGAATAAATCCATTAATTAGTAATTAACTCAATTTATATGGAAAGTTTTGAAGGTTATGAAATAATTACCTTGTGGAAAATATAGGATGAGGATGGATGAAATAACTTTGACTTTGTTACCAATTTTGGGCACTTTTGACTTGATTGTGGGATGTTTGTCCACTGCTCGCATGTAGGAATTCCGGTGCTCCTCAAGGGTAATTTTGTCATTTTTGCCCAAAAATCCACATGTCGCCTCTTGATTATTTTTGGCTCCATAGGTTGGATACTTGTTTGGAAAGTTTAAAAAGTTTGAAACCAATTTGAAATGACACTAAAAGGTTGGAGGATTTTAAGTGATTAATCGAAAAAATTAATCGGAGAGGTTTTGTCATGCCTTGTAATTAATTAATGCATTATATGCTAAACATGAAGCATCTAAATTATAGCATAAACATGCATGTGCTTCCCTATATATGCAAAGGCAACTGATTATCACTTTTCAAATGTGTATGTGATTAATTGATTATCACTTTTCAATTGAGTTGTAGGTTGTAATTCCTTTAATTTACATTATTGCTAGAGGTCTATAAGGCATCTCCAATGGTGTGGCTATATTTAGCTACCAGGCCAATTTTTAGCATACTAAAAACATAATTTCTAATGAATAGTGACCGTGGCACATTCCGACCAGGAATGATTACTGGACTCTGAATCGAGCTGTGTTGGCCATCACCAAGAGGGTGATGAAGCCATAAAGTGTAGTGATGTAGAAAAAGTGAGTAAATTTAAACCTAAAAATGCCTAAATGTAAGAGTGCGCTAGTGAGCGGGAATGAACCCATTCCACATGTGATGTCATAGCATAAGTAAAGTACAATAGAGTAGATTGAGAATTATACCATCCAAGGTAACCTCCTATACCAAGATTTGCCAAGAATCCTTGTCAACACGAAAGCTCAACTACTAAAACCTAGCTGGGAGAAAAACAAGGATGAGTAAGCCTACAAATAAAGCTTTGTAAAACCTTTTCAAAGCGTAATAATCACTCACCGTAAAACAAGTATAGTTTCCAAATATATATACTACATATATTATGACAGCACTTACCATATTTAGTAATATTCCAAAAACATGGTAAATCATAATGTTTCACCTATAAATCGTATAACAAACAGTTAATCACATCGGTGCAATGTGAACATACACGTGAAGACAGGCCCTAGACCGGGCAAGTACTAACACCAGTATCGCACACGATGAGCAGATAACGTAAATATGATCATGACACAATAATTCAACAATTCTAGTCAATATAATACTATTCCTAGCCATAAATATAATTAAGGCAACTCCCATAGTCCGTTTACCTGTGCATCCCGTAGAATTATTCATAATTTCCCAACAATAGGACATTTCCTTATAATCGTTAATTTAATTACGAAAATCACGTATAAAATTCATTAATAAATATATATATATGGAAGCTAACAAATATATATACTTTATAAAAGAAAAGACGCACTCACAGATACTTGCGAGGTTACAGCCATTCGAACGAGTAAATACAGATCACTAATGCTAATCGTACCTAAGCATAGTAGAAACCCATTAGTAAAACTTAATTAAAAAAAATATGAATTTGGATAAACGGATTGCGGATTCGGAATCAGCGCATTGAAGTACCCTAAGAAGGATCTTGGGTAAATTTCGTAAAAAGTCAACAAAAAGTCAACGGTCAACCCTAAAAAGTCAACCAAGATGCCGAGTCGGTCAACTACGTTAAAACTTTGGAACTTCACTATATGAATGTCAAAAACGGTCTCGGGGCGTCGAAATTAGCCTAGGAGGATTTCCGAGAAAATTTCAAAAAAGTCAACGTAAGGAATATTCCAAAGAATATTCTAGGGAATATTCCGAATCCACATTAGAACTGGGTCGGGCCGGATCCCGAGTTCAAATCCAAATCCTGGTCATGGATTTGTTTTTTCCTTTTCTCGAGTTGAGTTGACCAGTTGGGCTCATGGGTCGGCTGGACCTAATGAACGAGAAAGTTGGAAACTAGGAATTTTGGCCGAGAAATTTCTCCAGCTCCGTTTAGCTTCAAAACTCAACTAAAACTAGCATATAATATATGAAATTGAAGCTTAAGAGGAGATGAAGAGAAATATACCAGCACAAGGTCCTGCAGTGGTCGAATTGGCCAGAAAATGGCTCGAAAATCGTCGGGTTTCTATCAGAAAATTGGAAAAGTTTTCCCCGAGTGATTTCTATAGCCAAATATCAAAATGTCTCAAATACAACCCAAACGTACTCCTAGGCACGATCTACAAATTATTAGGAAGGTTTTAGGCCTTACCTTCGTTGGAGACGGTGAGAACTTGCCGAATTCAGTTTTGCACAGTGATGGTACTGTGCAGCGAGGGAGAGAGGGAAAACGAGGGGGTTTCTCCCTATTTTGTGTTAGTAAGACTCGTAGGGAAGGAAGTGGTAGTGGTGGCGTTGCCGAAGGCACGATGGTTGGTGGTGTATGTATGTCTGTGTTGACGGGGAGAGAAGAGAGAAAGCTAAGAGAATGAGAGAGTCCGAGAGAAATGAGAGTGAAAGAGGTTTCTAGAGAGCCAAGGGAGGAAGACACGCAGTAAAAGGGAAGTGGAGAGCTGTGAGGTGTAGGCCCCACGGGGCAAAATCTAATTATTAAAATAATTAAAATATCCCAACATAAAAATATTAAAATAATATAATAATTAAAAGACATTAAAATATAAATAATTTTTTTACAAAAGTATTTTCGAATTCGTAGTTTTGTAGAATCTTCATAGTAGCTCCAAATTCGATTCTGCTTGCACCTACGCGTTCGGACGGTCGCTCATTTTGAGAATATGGTAAAATAGTAGCTCGTACACATCATGAAATGACAATCAACGAAAGTTAACAATCTTGCCTCTAGAGGCATTTTCGTCAATTCACTTTTTTAAAATTAATAAAATTATAAAATTAGGTACGGGTTGTTACAGATGGCTATGATTTTTCATCTTCAATGGTGCAAGAGATACACTTTATCCTTTTGGTCCCTATGCATATTTTATCACTTTATAGTATATTGAGAAATATTGTAGTACAACCGCTTAGTACTACGGTTTAGTTGTATTCCTCTTCAAGTGTAAGTAAGAGGCCTTAGGTTGGATTAACTCCAAAGGCGAATTTGAACCACATTATTGCTAGCCCATTGTGAGGCTAAGCCCACCCCCTCCCTCTTAATGTAGATAACATCATTTGTTTGAAAAAAATACAATTTTTAGATTTTATTAAGAAGATGTATATCGAACATGTTTATCTTTGGAGACAAATAGTTTGGATATGACGTGTCTAAGATTGAGAACCACTTAGCAAGTGTGAAGAATGAATCACACATTGATGAAATGAGGGATTTTGCATGGGCTTATAAGTAAGTTGGGTTACTTTCCATATTGATATTTGAATTTATGATGAAACCTCAACTTTCTTCATTGTATCAAAGTAGATTTTCCCACGTGTCAAACTAATCACATGCACTAGACGCCAACTCGTTTGTGTTGTCCACGTGTTTGGCTTGGAAACTCGTCACACATTGTTGAGAATCACTTCCTCATCAATGAAAGAAGTGACCTTGCATGGGCTTATAAGTAAGTTGGGCTACTGGTTTTATGGTGGAATCTTAATTTTCTTCAACAAGATTTCATATAAGATTTTAATTTTAAAAAAGAAAAACTATTTTTACCATTTAAAAAATTAAAATATATGACGGCTAGGACGTCAACCTGTCTTTTGATCTAGTCGTGAGCTTTAAAGTGCCACTTCATCTTGTGGAAAAAAAAGACATGGGTGCAAGATAAAACATGCAAGGGTAAATTACATAAAACTACTTCAACTATTTGATCATTAACTGTTCTAAAAAATGGCCTAGACGGCGCCTAAGCACTGGGCGGCGGAGCCCTGCCCTAATTTTGGGCAAGGCGTCATGACAATTCGGCTGGAAGCTAGGCGGCGCCTAGGTGGGCTAGGCGGCTAGGTGGCTAGGTGGAGCAAATTTGGGCAAGGCGTCATGAAAAATCGGCTGGAAGCTAAGCGGCCTTAGGCGAACTAGGCAGCTAGGTGTTTTTTTTTATTCTACTTAAGTTCCCTTTTTCCCCCGTGTCTAATCCCTTGTTAACCTAATTTTCTAAACATAAGTTTCTTCAATTCTGCTTTCTGCATCTATCTCAGTATCTCCTCGTCTTCGACTCTTCAGCCGTCTTGTTCTTGAATGATTGAATCCTTTGTTGGGCATCATCTCTCAACTTCTTTACTAGGCGAATCATCTCACCTCTCCAGATTTCCACAGTTACCTCTCTCATTTAAGCCATTTCCACGATCTCCACCTCTTGCAGCAGTTGCAGACTTGCAAGTTAGCATTTCCTATATTTTATTCGAAAATCTAATTGATATTTGATGCTAATTGCGATGATTTGTTGCTCTGCAATCTGCATTGATGATTTGATATATAATATTGAGTCTCTGCAAGGAATCGAGATGCCTAGCAACCCAAGTAAATCTCATTAGTTCTTTCAGATTTTTTTTATGCAAGATTCTGTAATCTGGGACTAGGAATAAATTCTAATAATATAGACATTATATTATGGTGAACCATGAACTGATTCATGAATCAGATTCAAAGCAAATTAATACAAATAGACTACATTTAGTATTTGCTTCAGGGTGTTAGGTGTGTGGATTAAGTGGTTGCATTAAACAATGTTTAATTGTGCAGTCATATGTTTCGATTATCAGCAGTAAACATTATTCAGTTATGTAGTCATAGTTTAGTTAAGAGAATGATTAGAGCGGCCAATTTGATTTGAATGAGTTGCATACCATGCATCATTGTGGTTGAGCAGTGTATTTATAAATTTATAATAGATGAGGATTACATCAGTAAAAGTCAATCTATTAGACAATATGGGGTGACTGATGCTACCAAATTTTATGTTTCCTCTTTCCATGGGATTCTCTATTAAGTCTAATCCCTTAATTTGAGGAAGATTGACATCTAAATGACTTGTTGATAGTTGTGTTTTAATTCTGCTTCTCGTAGGATTAATATATTTAATTTCTACAAACTCTATGATTCTATTCTTCTCGATGGGGAGCCTTCTTTTCATGTACTTATAGTTAAATAATTTTCTGCTTTTTTAGATGGCGGGCACTGTATCATGCGAGCATCTAATCCAATGTCGTCCACCCAATCAGATAATCCATTAAAGCATGCTTCAGACGATGTGGGATGGGAATATGAGGTGTTGGCGGATCCTTCAAACTCGGATAAGGTGAAATGTAAGCTGTGTAAAAAAGTACTCAGTGGTGGCATTTATAGAATGAAACAACACATAGCCCATTTCAAGGGAAATGTAGCTGAATGCATAAAGTCTTCGGATGACGATAAAGCAAAATGTAAAGCCGCATTAGATGAAGAAAAAAAGAAGAAGAAAGAAAGAAACATGCACTATGAGGAAGTGATGGAAGAGGTTCAACTTCCACATATTGAAGAAGATGAAGATATTGAAGTTGTTGGGTCAAGGAAAAGGTCGCGAACTCTTGGCCCTATTGATAGGTTTGCATCCTCCATCAATCCCGGTTCTTCAAAATCAAATGATGGAAGCAAGAGTAAGCGATAACAAAATCTCCATGAAGCAATTTGGAAGGAAAGAACACATCAGGTGGATCAATATCTAGCTCGACGGGTCTATGAAGCTGGTATTCCTTTTCATGCCATTGATAATGATAGCTTCAAACACTTTGTGGAAGTAGTTGGTCAATTTGGCCCGGGATACCAACCTCCAAGTCAATATGATTTGAGAGAGCCCTTATTGAAAGAAGAGGTGGAAAGGGTAAAACAATCTTTTAAGAAGCATGAAGAAGAATGGGCTTTGAATGGTTGCTCAATTATAACTGATGCTTGGAGTGACCAAAAAAGAATAAGTATAATGAATTTGTGTGTGAATTGCAAACAAGGCACAATATTTCGTTCTTTCAAGGAATGCTTTAGTGAAGCACACACCGGGGAATACATCTTTGAATATGTTGACAAGTGTATCAAAGAAGTTGGTCGACAAAATATTGTTCAAGTGGTAACCGACAATGCTTCTAACAATATGGTGGCGACAACCAAGATGTTGGAAAAGAGGCCACACATATTTTGGACATCATGTGCCACTCACACGTTGAACCTCATGCTTCAAGGAATTGGTAGCCTACCTAGGTTCAAAGGAGTGATTGAAAAGGCAATGGCTTTTACTATCTTCATTTATGCTCATCATAAAACATTAGCATTTCTGAGAAAGTGTACAAAGAAAAGAGACATAGTGAGGCCCAGAGTCATAAGATTTGCAACTTCTTTCCTAACTTTGCAAAGCTTGGTTGATAAGAAAAAAAGACTTGAGGATTATGGTTGCTAGTGATGAATGGGAACAATGCAAACATTCTAAGAGTACAAAGGAGAAAATGGCATATGCTACCATGGTGAGTGCACAATTTTGGAATGGGGTCTCACTTTGCTTGAGAGTTTTTGAACCGTTGTTTAAGGTTCTTTGGCTTGTGCATGGGGATAAAAAGCCATCAATGAGGTTTTTGTACGGGGAGCTACAAAAAGCGAGGAATGAGATCAAAGAGGCATTGAAAAATAATGAGGCCCATTATAGACCAATCATACAAATTATTGATGAAAAAGCTCATGATCAACTTGATGGTCCATTACATTTGGCGGCCTACTTCTTGAATCCTTTTTAGTTCTTCAAAGATCCAAGCATTCAACATGATTCATTAGTCATGGATGCCATGTTTACTTGTGTTGAGAAGTTCTTCCCCGACAACTTTGAAGTCCAAAACCAAGTTATTAATATAGAGATGCTGAAGTACAAGAAAAAAGATGGTGGATTTGGAAGACATTTGGTGGAGATTGGATGCATTCAGAATGATGACAACTATGATCCGTGTATGATTCTAATTGAGTAATTCTAGTTGTTTTTATTTACTAGTCTAATTATAATTGTTTTTCTTTACTAGTCTAGTTCTAATTGTTTTTCTTTACTAGTCTAACTCAAATTGTGTACTTTGTACTTTTTTAGCTTCATGGTGGTCTACTTATGGCAATGGTGTGCCTAATTTGCAAAGAATTTCTATCAAAATTCTCTGATTGACTACAAGTTCATCCAGGTGTGAGAGAAATTGGAGCACTTTTGAGGGAATACATACAAAGAAAAGGAATAGACTAGATACTACAAGGTTGAATAATTTGGTCTATGTCCAATTCAATGTAAGGATCATGAACAAGAAGAAAAAAGAGAAAGAGAAGAAAGTGGATATACTACTCGCTAGTGAAGCTAGTATGGCGCAAGGATGGATTGTGGAGGGTGTTGATGAAGAAACTGAGCTTGGTTCGAGAATGGATGGAGAGCAATTAGAGGTGGATAGTTCCCTAGAGCCTAGGAGGAGTTCTAGAAATGTTGAAGTAAGAGAGCTTCATGAAGAAGATTTTGTATTGGATGATGACACGGAAGAAGAAGGATATGATGAAGAAGAAATTGAGTTTGAGTCCGACACGGAGAGAGTCTTGGAAGGATGTGGAGAAGAAGAGATTGAGGCCTAACTTTAAAACTTTGCAAGTATCTTATATCTTAATCCCTTTCATTTTGCATTTTATGTGTAATGTGTTTAAACTTTAAATTGTGAACTTGTTGGATACATGTATTATCCAAAAACACTCATTTTGATTATATGCTTAATGTGCTTTTAATTTATAAGTTTGTTGGATACTCAGGAAAACAACTTTCATGTGCTTTTAATTTGTAAGTTTGTTATATGCTCAATGACAATGTGCTTTTAAATTGGAAGTTTGTTGGATGCTTATTGCATACAAGTATTATCCAAGAACATTCATTTTGATTGTAAGCTTGATGGATACTTGTTGCCTTGTTGGATACATATATCATCCAAAAACACTCAAATTGATTACATGGTTAATGTGCTTTCAAATTGTAAGCTTGTTGGATACATGTACTTTATGTAATCTCTACTTATTTACATGATATACAATAAATTTACCTAAATCCTCCTAGGCGCTAGGTACCTGCTTGCTGCCCGACTAGCGCCTAGCGCTTTTTAGAACCTTGAGTTTCATACCTCATCTTTAAAAAGTTTCAATGTCATATCTTATCTTGGAATTTATTGCAATGCCATACCTCCCGTCAATTGTCTGTTAATTCATCTGTTAAATGCTGATGTGGCTTCAGACAGGGCCTATTTTCTATTAAAAAAATTATTAAAATAATAATTTACCCTTAAAAATAAAAAAATTAAAAAAAAAACCCATACCCGCCTTTCCCGAACCCTTCCCCTTCCTTGCAACCCAGATCCTTTCCCTTTCCCCTTTCCTACAACCCAGATCCCTTCCCCTTCCCTTTCCCTGCAACCCCCGACCTCTTCCCCACCCATGCCAACATCTCCACCCGCCACCACATCATCCGCCCCCAACCCCTTCCCCACATCCTCTCTTCCGAATTTCCGAATTTCCGAATTTCCGATCCATATATTTTTTTGATCTATATATTTTTTTGATCCATATCTAAAAAATTCCGAATTTCGGATCCATATATTTTTTTGAAGTGTTCCAAACTTATTCTTATAACAAAATTTCGAAAATATTCCGAATTCTGTTCCAATCTTTTCAAAAAATATTCAGATTTCAAAATTTTACTGGTGGAATCAGAAACACCATTATAATTTACAATGTTGGCCCGTTTCTACTACTCGGGCCAAACGTAGCAAGCGCTTTAGAAATTGGTCATGGAATCTTTTATGGGGTTTCTATATAGCACTCGTTGGAGATGGATTTTAGAGATAAAATGGTCAAACCGGGCCATATAGTTCATCATTGGAGATGACCTAAAAATTGCACTACATTTACTAACCTCGAATGGTGGGCATGAGAAGAATGTGATCACTTAGAGTATAATGGTATGTTTACCAAATGAGATTGGAGCAGAAAGAAACGGATTTGCACGCCCCTCAAAGCATTCTAGCTTTACGAGTATTTCTGGAATCAGAAAATAAGTGGTGTCCACCTAATATCAATAATCGAATTCCTAAATCATTTAGAATTGGATTACCTAGATGGAGATGGGTATTTGGACTCCGAAGAGAAGGCTCCATCAGAATCAAACTTCTCTTCCCAAAATACTAATTTACATTTTACTGTAATTCTAAAGCACCATTTCACCTTCAATACTCCCTCCCTCCAAATCAGTTTCCCCCTCCGCCGACTGCCTTGCGACTTCACCAGCAAATACCACTTTTACAGCTTATGCCTTGACCACCTCCACGACACCACTGTTACACCTTCACGACAACACCAAGCAGACACCAAAATCACTTCGACTCACCCACCGATATGTCCCTAGCTTAACTCACTAATATAAGTGTGTGTTTATATCCCAAAAGACATCAATGATATTAGAAGTGAACCTCCCACATGTATGCTATATATATTATATATGCATGGACACGGACATGGATACGGGGATACGATACGACACGATACGGGGATACGTCAAATTTCTAAAAATGAAGACACGATACGACAAGGATACGGCAATTAAAAATAATATAAATAAATAAATATATCTAAATATTATAAAATAAGCATTCAAATATACCATTCAAGTTCAAATTTATTTCGATAAACTTCAAACATTTAAAAAGATGATTCACTAAACAACTAAATTAGTCTTCAAACTTGAAAAACTAAAAAAACACCCAAACGACTTAAAAAATAAAAAGAAAGAGTCCCTCATTCTCGAACTAGCTTTTTCATTTATGCAAGAGCTTCATCAGTAATCTTGTTGCAAGAGACGATCCCATTTCCAGACATTTTTAACAAATGAAACTTGACCCTAGAGTAGGATCCTCTGAAAATCTTTTGACAATAGTTGCATTGAAACACAGTACCTCATCTTCCATTTTCCACTCTTTTGAGCTTTTTGACATACTTCCACAGTGTACCATGATCATTTTCAACATTTTCAACTTGGTTGACATTAGCATTCGCATGATTATCAGGATGATTCATTTTTCTAAATTACCAACATGTAAATTGTAAGAATCAATCTAAAATAGTTGCATAAAATGTCACTAGTCAAATTTATGCTAAGAGATCAACAAAGCAACATAAAAACATATATAAATATATTATAATCTAAATTATTCTAGACCACTAACAATAATATTATTATAATTTGCAAACAGAAAAGCAAAAGAAGCTTTTCGTTTGGCTTCAGAAATGCAACTGGGGGCTCTAATAAGTAAAGTTGAGGCATCAGAGCAGAAAAGCATCAACATTATTAACAAAAAGAAAAAGCAAGCTTCAGGAAAACATAGAATTCGAAACGCAGTTACCAGTTCTCACTAGCAGATGCATAAGATACGATGCAGCACTTGCAAACGGAGACGACAGGAGCAGTTGCCGATGACAGCTCTGAGGTTTGAGTGAGGAAAAACAAGTAGATCCGAATTTTATACACGAAATCGTTTCGATTTTTGGTCAAAGAATCGTTTCGGTTCGGCTAATCTCAATCAACTGTCAATTATCACGATTCTGTGCGGATTAAGTGTAATTATCTTACTTTTTTTGTGTGATTATCCTCATATTATAGTTTGAAATGTATCCGAAAAGTAGAATACTCGTATCTCAACAGTAAATTATGTGTATTCCATGTTGGATACCTAATTGGACTTGACTAACATTATAAGTATATAAATCTATGTTGCCAATATGTTACAAACCGACTAAAGAGTTGTAAGCGTGTAAAACTACTTCCTAAAAGTAAGGATACGTGGATAACATGCAGCAAATGCTTATCCATTGCTTGGTGAAAACTGCCAACAACTGCAGTAACTGATTTCCACGATAGATGGAAATCAGATGAAATCTGTGTATATATAATCCAATTCCCTACTTGTGAAGTGTTGTTCTGAGATATAGGGTTCTATCACCTTTGGAACATAAGGTCTTAAACAAGTAGAAGAATTGCATTTCAACAAAGAAGGATGACTGCTCCAGGTATCGTACATAAATTGCATGAATGTAATCTGGGATACTTGTTATACAACAAGTTTATATTTATATCAGTTTCCAACATTTGGTATCAGAGCCAAAGAACAAGTCCCAGATTCGTTTTACTGCTTTATTATTATGATAAATGTATGATGATATATTTAAAATGTATTTTATATATCTCTCGAGTAGTGCAGTACTTGATGTACTCCTGATATTCATCAAAGTGAATATTGTTATTGTATTTCGTGGCTATTAAGGGGTCTTAAAAGATTCATAGCATGTTCATATATTTCTCAAAAGGGAAATATATATAAATTGCATGAAGGTTAATAAATTGTATGAATCATTCCCTATAAAAGTTTGCAATTGTCTAGTCCAAAGACTTGATGTATCATTGCGATTGTGGAATATTATGGCCAATATATGTGGTGCGAGATTTATACGCACACAAATTAAACCCTCTTTTTGTCAAATTGTAGTATAAGTATAAGTAGGGATCGTTCTGGACCGGGGATTAGGAGGGGTTGCAAATCTCTTGGAAACTGACTCAAAAACGTAAAATAAAGTTTAAAACACTATACTAGACTCAAAGAATTCAAAAATACTTTAAAACATAAACTAAACAGATTCTAAGCACTAAAGAACAAGAAAGTAAAGGGGGGGGTTTGATTTGACGAAATTAACTAAATTGCACAAATTGTAATTGAAGGCAAAACGTAAATATAAATGTGATGAAAATATGGATGATGGAATAGCCAAGGGGTTCTTCTCCACACATGTTACACTTGCATACAAGATTGATTCTCAGTTGGTCTTTCGATAAATTATGAAACTCAATACTCCGGGTTAATTAGGTCCGTTTAAATTAACCGTCAAGTTTTCCTTAAGTTAATGAATTGGATGGGTTAGCGCAACGCAATTCACAACATTCTCCAAAAGTCATTTACGTGAACAGCACAATAAAGATACAATCAAAGATCATTAAGCATTATGAAAACTATAAGTGTTGACGAGGCATTCGTTACTATGGAATACGCATGAAACTTATGCCAAGAATTCGTTTAACGCGATTGTTTATAAGCAACCTCCACTACTTGTGAATATAAGTTCATAACGATTAGGTGAAACTCACTTATATTCTAGCGTCATATTCATGCATGAAAATTAAGCGCGCATTCTTAATAAACATTCATAAATAAGTTATCAATCAAACGGTTAAACAAATTGAATCCACAACTTATGAAATTCCAACGAAAGTTAATCAATTCATATTGCAAGTAATAAACATAGTTTCGAATCACCCCCTAGCTAAAGGGGGTTTAGTTCCTCATATCTTTGAAATCAAAGAAACGCCTAAACATTCCAACAACTAAAACTTGAATTGTATGAACGTTTAGGCACTCTTCTCTTCCATTCCTCATACGTACAAAACAAAGAGAATTAAAATTTAAACTTTGAAATCAAAGAAACACCTAAACATTCCAACAACTCACACTTGAATTGTATGAACGTTTAGGCCCTCTTATCTTCCTCGTTGTTGTAGCACAAGGTCTAAGGTGAGGTTTGGGGGATTATGGAAATGGATGAGGAGTGGTGGAAATGGAAGCAATGGAGGAGAAGTGGAAGGGGGACTCACGGTTTTGGATTCTAAGGGGAAGTGTTTGTGTTAGTTGTGGTGTGAGAAATGGAGATGGAGTGAATGAATGAATGCAAGGGTATTTATAGGAGTAGTGGAGGGAACATATGGCTATGTCATTTGTAGGTGAAGTAGGTGGATGTTGTAGGTGAAGTAGGTGGATGTTGTAGGTGATTATGAGTGATAAGTGATAAGTGTATGATATGTTAAGTGATAAGTGAATGATTATGATAAGTGATAAATGAATGTATGATATGATAAGTGGTGAATGATATGTGGTGAATGATAAGTGGTAGTGTTTAAGTATTTAAAATAGGGAACAAAGCCCTTCCTTGCATGGCAAGGAAGGGAGACACAAGGAAACACACGACAATGTCCTAAGGTTGCTAGGAATGTTGTTTTTGTGTTCTAAAATGCGTAGGAGTTTTCAATGATGTTCAAACATGAGGTCTTTTTAGGATTTAACTTTCCTACTTCAAGTCTTCAATTTCGTCCATCCTTTTGGCTCCAAGCATATGATATCCATTCCAATCTCTAATTTGCTCCAAAAGGCATCCTTTTGCATACTTTGCCCTTAGAACCTGAAAACACACAAAAGAAGCATAAAGAACTAAATTAACTAAAGAAACATAACGTAAATGTACGAGAACAAGCCATTTAAGTCGCATAAATATGCTCCTATCAAATACCCCCACACTTAGCTTTTGCTAGTCCTCGAGCAAAACAGAAAAACAAAACAAAAAGAACAAAACACAACCTACACCTTCCAACAATCGTATCAGGGACTTCCAATGCACATGACAAATTAAAAATCATTATTCTCACAGATTTGAGCCATCTTTACACTTAAGTACATTCTTACTCATAGTCACCACATACTAGTTCACAATTAAGCATTTAAAACCATGTTTTGAATGTAGTAACATGCCTTAGAGAATTCCCTCAATTTCTTACTAGATGTACTCTCGTTTTTCACACAGATTTTCTGACTACACACCCTACACTAGGTATATGTGAGAAGATTGATGTAAACATGTAGACGAACACTCACATATGTTATAATAAGGAAAGCATTTTCTGGAGTTAATAAGCATGTTTAGATATGATCTCATGAATGGAATGCTACTACTTAGACGCGAGAACCAGTGACACCATAAGCCCATACCAAGTTCAAACTCCACAAATTGAAATACACAACACTCAAGATAGAAGTCAAGGGTTGTAACGGGGCTTGGGGTATGTGGATAACAAAGAAGGGATATGGAAAACAAAGGTTTTTAAAGAAATAGTGAGCAAAGCATTTGAATCAACTTAGAATTCACTTTTGAATGAAAACTCAACTTTTGAACAAAAAGGGAGAGTTTAGACAATTTACACCCAGAATTGGTGTTTTGGAACCTTTCTTCAATCACTTATTCTTTCATTTTTTTCTTTTCTTTTTTTTTTTTTTTTTTTTTTTCTTTTTTTTTGAATCTCAAAACATCAACACTTAAACATTCTCTCCCCCACACTTATTTTCTTTCATAATGTAACTCAAAAGGAATTCAATTAAGTCATGCTCACTATCTTTTAAGAACAAGGGTGGGGATTGTCCTAAACTAGGCTAGGTGAGGAAAATGTGGGTAAACAAAGAATAAAGGCTAAACAAGGCTCAACGGGGTTAAAACTTACAACATATACGAAGTATGGGAAGTAAGGCTATTTGGCTATGGTGGTGGTCACTACACAACTTCTTCTTGAATATGTGTTATGCAAATCAATAACATGCTTTGAATGAAATGGGCATGAGTTCTAGCATTTGGAACTATATGATGAAACGCCTTCTAAGTAGTAACCAAGCAAAGAATAATGAGATCATGCAACGACTTTAGAAAACAAGAAATCACAGATTAAACTCTCCAAAGAACGTTATAGGCTCAAGTCTCTCAGGGTTGTAGCGTTTGTTTGAGTTCCTTCCTTCAAGCATGTTACAAAAACGAATTTTTTTTCTTTTATAATTGCATGTGAAGTCATACATTATAACCATAACCAAGCATATACCAAGAGTAAATCATACTTTTCTCTATGTTTATAACTCTTTCTAACCGTCATGCAATTATAAACCAAATCCTTATCATTGTGTTGGAAGGTACCCTAAGACACAAACACACAAAAACGACTCAAAACACTCTTTTTAGGGTTTTTAAAACAAGTTTTTCAAATTTTTATGTGATTTTCGGAGTTATAAAACAAAACACACTAAAACACTCTAAAACAACTTAAAAACACCTTAAAACAGCAAGGAACAACATTTGAAGTTATGGGTGATAAAATCCCACGAATTTGCATTAAATAAACTTAGTTACCCCCCCACACTTAAATCAAACATTGTCCTCAATGTTTTAAGCATATGGTTCACACAAAACATAAGTAAACACACAAAAAACATTTAAACATACTAAACATGGCAGAATGTAATTAACAAAGAGAAGAGTTTAGAGACGCAAATCTGGTTATAGAGTGTAAATTCCATCTTCTCCTTGGTAATTGCATTGAGGCTTTTGATCTTTGTGATTCCACAGGCTTACTCTTGAACTGGTTTCTGCCCATCGTTGATTTTCCTTTGTGCTACTTCTTAAACTGGGCAGCAGGATGGTTCTTTTGGTCTTCCCCGAAGGTCTGAGCTTACTCCTTTGGTCTGTTTCTTTGTTCAATCTTTCCAATTCGTATTGAAAAGGGTTGGAGGATAACTCAGTCTATATTTGTCTCCACATGCTTCAATGTATCATTTTCACTTGCCTTACTCGCTCCCCTTTGCAGAAGTGGTCCCTTCACTGGAAGTGTATCAACCGTTGAAGATGACTACTCGAGAGCAACGCTAGGTAAGCAATCAGGAATAGATTCCAGGCAGTTGGCTCCAGAACGGAAGACTGACTCCAAATGCCGGTTGATTGCTTCGTTTACTTTGCCATGCGAGTAAGAACAAGGACAAAGAAAAAGACAGGGAAAGAGCATGATATGAGATACTTTTGCTTTTGACCTTGATGATATGAGATACCTTTGCTTTTGAAGAAGCGGTGAATGAATCAGCACATGTATTTGTTGTGCTGTTTCCTCCTGGGTCATCTGTACTCCAGACATCTGGTATCATCTTTGGGGAAGAAGAAAGAATTGAGTATTTCGAAAGGTTTTGCTGGGAGTGCGCCCTCAGAGGTGAGGGAGAGTTGGGCATTTTCTTCAGGTTTGCCCTCCATAAAATACGAAGGTCGACATATATAGAGATAATAGCAAGTGGTGGTACTTTTTACCTTTGTCGACAAACGTTTTGATCCCGCAACTCCGGCTTTTTTAAATAGTGGCGCCTCTTCAATCTTTGAATACGCCTCTTCGATTTCTGAGCAGGCGCCCATTCGAGTTCTGAGCGACACGTGGTAGTGCAGATGCGGCTCCTTTTGACAAAGCTGCACGCGTCTTCTGAAAAGCAGAGAAAGCGTCGCCGAACTTTGCGCTTGTCGGCTAAAGATGTGTAGTTGTGATGATGGCCTCCACGTGTTGTCTGAAAAGAAGAAATCTTTTGACAAAGTTGAACGCGCCTTCTGAAAAGCCAAGAAAGCGTCGCCTAAATTACGCCGGAAATTCCGGCTTTTTGAATTGGTGGACGCGTCGCCTTGGCTTTTTTATTGAGCTATCGATCACCACAACAAACACACTCTGAAGATTTCCCATTCTTGAAAACCGACTCCGGCCCTTTGAAATTTAACTCCATCCACCCATTCTCTTTGAACACTTTTGAAAAAAAAAATGGCAAACTCATCGAACCTTAGCTTAGATTTGAGTCTCAGCAGCGATCCGGTTGCGCCCCGTCAAGGTAATGTATGGCGTCCTTCTTTTTTATCTTCTAACGGTCCTCTTTCAGGTGAAGACTCTGTGATGCAGGACGCCACAACAGCTACAATAGTAGCTAGGAACCTCCTCACTCCAAAAGATAGTAGGCTGCTGTCAGGACGGTCCGATGAGTTGGTCGTTCAAGAGTCCCTCGCACTTAGTGTTCAGTGTGCGAGCTCTGTGTCCAACATGGGCCTACGCCTGCTTGCTCGGTCCCGCCAAGTGGAATCGTTGATGGCAGAGGTGGAAAGTCTTAAGCAGGAAATCAAACAGCTTAAGTACGAGAATAGAAGTTTGCATGTGCTTGCAAATAACTATTCGGCGGGCATGAAGAGGAAGCTTGATGAGCTGCAAGAATCTGAGGGTCGAATTCACAACGACCGTCAAAGGCTTGCGTCTTATCTCCAGAGGCACCTTTTTCCTGGGTCATCCAGCGCTTGGCCAAGTATTGAGGCCTGGAATGCTCTAGCGCCGATGGCTTCCGCTCCGATGCCTCCCGCTTCTATGCCTCCCGCTTCTGCGCCTTCCGTTCCTATGCCTTCCGCTTCTATTCCTTCTGCTTCGACGCCTCGTAGCGGGGCTTCACGTTAACATCCTCTATGAAGGCTCCATCTTTCTCCATGTTTAGTTTTTTTTTTTTTTTTTTTTTTTTTTTTACATAAATAAAATCAAACGGCATGGAATTTATCTTTGAATGGGCGGTGATACTTGAAATGATCCGGTAATAGTTTAAATTCCAGATTGGGTGCCTGAATCATTAACCACATGTTAGTATAAAAGAAAATTGAAATTCGGGGAGGCGGCTTACCTGTGTGCTCCAAAATGAACTCCAGAATAAACACCCCTTCGAAAGTTATGACTTGTCCCGTGTCATAAAATCCAACTTCCTTGGGAATTGTGGTTTCAAATATGTCCTCTTTGATGCCTTCTACATCTTCTCCAGCCACTACCTTCTCTTGAATCATTCTTCTTGGTGTACAAAGTCCTTTGAAGAATTCAACACCATCTAAAACTTGCTGTGTTGCACCAAGAATTGGAATAGCATTTTGCACCTTTGGGAAGGCTTCCACGATGTCCTTTTTACTCTCTTCTTGGTTGGGAATCAAAAACCTGCTAGGAAAAGGGACATTGGGTGGAATAACATCAGAATAACATGGAATTGGGACGTCCTTACTGGTGGTGGGTGGTTTAGAGGGCTTAGGGGGCTGCGGCAAGGGTTGTTCTACCCTTGCCGTGTGCATGTCTTCTTCCTCCTCCTCAATTAGCAGCTCTTCCACTTCTAGGCTATGTTTGGACATTTTTAGGTCAGCTCCAACCTCCATAGCACTTCCCAAAGTGATAGCATTATGGATTTCAAAATCTTCCTTCGAGTTTTCAATAGTTGAGTTGGAGAGTTCACTTTGCTCTTGAATTTGTTTCATGAACTCCATAATCTGCCCAAATTGCTCGTCCAATTTACCTTACTTCTTGTCTTGATTTTGTTCGTCCTGCGTCAAAGAGGTTAGTAATTGAAAATTTTTATCATTATCCATGGACATACTTGAACTTGATTGGAATTGTTGTGGGGGAGGTTGTGGTGGCTGCATAGGTGTTGTATTGAACTCCTCATATGGTTGCCAATATGCTTCTTGTTGAGCCTCCTTGGCTTGATTTTGTGACCCCTGCGCCAAAGAATTTATTTCATTAAGAATTTGATTATAATCTATTGGCGAACTTGAATTTAATTGAGCATATTGCATATGAAGTTGTGGTGGCTGCATAGGTCTTGAATAGAACTCCTCATATGGTTGCCAATATGCTTCACGTTGAACTTGTTGATCTTCCCACCATATAGAGTTTGAATGATCCCTCCAATCTCTTTGTGGACATTGATTGGCTTGAAATCCTTGCCTATATGAAGCACCAAATGTAGGGACACTCTGCATTGTGGTCCTTTCGGCATACGGCGACAATTTAGAAGTAAGATTTGCCAATTGAGCTTGAATGCTAGCAAAATCCATATCTTACTTCTCTAGTACCTAAAATCAAAGAAAGAGAACTAAATCAAATATCAAAAGTAACAACAAACAAAGAAAACAACACTAAGTTAGAAACTAAAACGAAAACAACTAAACCAAAAAAAAAAGAAAAGAACCAAGGGATTAGCAAAGTTGCTAATCCCCGGCAACGGCGCCAAAATTTGGTGCGAGATTTATACGCGCACAAATTAAACCCTCTTTTTGTCAAATTGTAGTATAAGTATAAGTAGGGATCGTTCTGGACCGGGGATTAGGAGGGGTTGCAAATCTCTTGGAAACTGACTCAAAAACGTAAAATAAAGTTTAAAACACTATACTAGACTCAAAGAATTCAAAAATACTTTAAAACATAAACTAAACAGATTCTAAGCACTAAAGAACAAGAAAGTAAAGGGGGGGTTTGATTTGACGAAATTAACTAAATTGCACAAATTGTAATTGAAGGCAAAACGTAAATATAAATGTGATGAAAATATGGATGATGGAATAGCCAAGGGGTTCTTCTCCACACATGTTACACTTGCATACAAGATTGATTCTCAGTTGGTCTTTCGATAAATTATGAAACTCAATACTCCGGGTTAATTAGGTCCGTTTAAATTAACCGTCAAGTTTTCCTTAAGTTAATGAATTGGATGGGTTAGCGCAACGCAATTCACAACATTCTCCAAAAGTCCTTTACGTGAACAGCACAATAAAGATACAATCAAAGATCATTAAGCATTATGAAAACTATAAGTGTTGACGAGGCATTCGTTACTATGGAATACGCATGAAACTTATGCCAAGAATTCGTTTAACGCGATTGTTTATAAGCAACCTCCACTACTTGTGAATATAAGTTCATAACGATTAGGTGAAACTCACTTATATTCTAGCGTCATATTCATGCATGAAAATTAAGCGCGCATTCTTAATAAACATTCATAAATAAGTTATCAATCAAACGGTTAAACAAATTGAATCCACAACTTATGAAATTCCAACGAAAGTTAATCAATTCATATTGCAAGTAATAAACATAGTTTCGAATCACCCCCTAGCTAAAGGGGGTTTAGTTCCTCATATCTTTGAAATCAAAGAAACGCCTAAACATTCCAACAACTAAAACTTGAATTGTATGAACGTTTAGGCACTCTTCTCTTCCATTCCTCATACGTACAAAACAAAGAGAATTAAAATTTAAACTTTGAAATCAAAGAAACACCTAAACATTCCAACAACTCACACTTGAATTGTATGAACGTTTAGGCCCTCTTATCTTCCTCGTTGTTGTAGCACAAGGTCTAAGGTGAGGTTTGGGGGATTATGGAAATGGATGAGGAGTGGTGGAAATGGAAGCAATGGAGGAGAAGTGGAAGGGGGACTCACGGTTTTGGATTCTAAGGGGAAGTGTTTGTGTTAGTTGTGGTGTGAGAAATGGAGATGGAGTGAATGAATGAATGCAAGGGTATTTATAGGAGTAGTGGAGGGAACATATGGCTATGTCATTTGTAGGTGAAGTAGGTGGATGTTGTAGGTGAAGTAGGTGGATGTTGTAGGTGATTATGAGTGATAAGTGATAAGTGTATGATATGTTAAGTGATAAGTGAATGATTATGATAAGTGATAAATGAATGTATGATATGATAAGTGGTGAATGATATGTGGTGAATGATAAGTGGTAGTGTTTAAGTATTTAAAATAGGGAACAAAGCCCTTCCTTGCATGGCAAGGAAGGGAGACACAAGGAAACACACGACAATGTCCTAAGGTTGCTAGGAATGTTGTTTTTGTGTTCTAAAATGCGTAGGAGTTTTCAATGATGTTCAAACATGAGGTCTTTTTAGGATTTAACTTTCCTACTTCAAGTCTTCAATTTCGTCCATCCTTTTGGCTCCAAGCATATGATATCCATTCCAATCTCTAATTTGCTCCAAAAGGCTCCAAAAGGCATCCTTTTGCATACTTTGCCCTTAGAACCTGAAAACACACAAAAGAAGCATAAAGAACTAAATTAACTAAAGAAACATAACGTAAATGTACGAGAACAAGCCATTTAAGTCGCATAAATATGCTCCTATCAATATGCAATATGGAAGGCAGTTTATGATTTTCACTCAAAAGTGCGATGTAAACTTGCAGCAGTAACTGCATACTCTTATTTGTAACTAACATTTCTATGACTGCTCCAGCGAATTCGTCTGCTCTCAGTCTCTCATTTGTCGAACCATTAAGTGGTGGCAATTTCAAGAAATGGAAGCAAGATATAGAGATCTTGCTGGGACTAATGGATCTCGATCTTGCACTTCGTGAGGATGAACCTGCTGCACTGACAGATGCCTCAACTGCTGAAGAAAGGCACAAGCATGAGAAATGGGAGAAGGCTAACAGGATGTCACTAATGGTTATGAAAAGAACCATGAGCGATACTGTTAGAGGTGGTGTTACTGGATGTGATAAGGCGAGAGATTTTCTTGATGCCATTGGAGCAAAATTCAAGGAATCTAAGAAGGCTGAAATGGGAGAATTGATGACAACACTTACATCTCTGAAGTTTGATGAAGGAAAGGGTGTTAGAGAGCATATTCTGAAGTTGGTGAATACTGCAGCTAAACTGAAGGACTTGGACGTTCCAGTTGATGAGGCTTTTGTGGTCCACATGGCACTGACTTCTCTGCCTTCGTGTTATGATCAGTTGAAGGTTACTTACAGTACTCAGAAAGAGAAATGGTCCATGGATGAACTGATTTCAATTGCTGCTCAAGAAGAATGCAGGCTTAGGCGCAATGTCAATCATGCTGCAGTAAACTTTGTGCATGCTGACAAAGGGAAGAAACCATTTTTTCATTCTGGTAAGGCTCCTAAACTGACCTCCAATAATAGTGCTGTCATGACTGCATCCTCCTCCAAAGGACCTGAGAATTATAAGGATATAATGGACAACATAAGGTGCTATTTTTGCAACCGAACTAGTCACATGAAAAGGGATTGTAAGAAACTCAAAGATCTGAAAACTAAGAAAGGTATTTTAGTCAAAATTTTTGTGTGTTTTGAATCTAATCTTGTTGAAGTCCCTCCAAATTCTTGGTGGTTTGACACTGGTTGTTTGGTTCATATCACCAATTCGTTGCAGGGTTTCACAAGAAGAGGTACAACAACAAGAAATGAAGTATTTCAAGTCTATGTTGGCAATGGGAATAAAGTGGCTGTGGAAGCAATAGGCGACCTCAAGCTCAAGTTGTCTAGTGGCTTTGTTTTAGATTTAGTTGATGTTTTATATGTACCTTCACTTAGAAGGAATTTACTTTCAGTTTCGAAACTTGTAAAAACTGGCTTTGCTTTCGATGGAGACAATGAAAGTGTCAGGATTTACATGAAGAATAATCCAAGAGTTGTACTTGGAGTCTGTTTTCTAGTTAATGAATTATGGCAAGTGCTTTGTTCGGTTTGCAATGAAAGTATTTGTTTTAATACTGAATCATTTACATCAACTAAAAGACTTGTTTTGAATGAAAAATCTTCCATGCTTTGGCATAGGAGATTAGGGCACATATCCAAAGCACGAATGGATCGCATGATTAAGGATAAAATTTTGCCTGCTTTGGATTTCTCAAATTTCGAAAACTGCATTGAGTGTTTTAAGGGGAAGATGACTAAAACTACGAAAAAGACTTCAGTTCGAAGTCAAAAACTATTAGAGATTATCCACTCTGATGTTTGTGGACCTTTCCCAACTAAAACAATTTGTGGAAACATTTATTTCGTGACTTTTATTGACGATTATTCAAGGTTTTCATACCTATATTTGATCTCAGAAAAATCTTCAGTGTTGAATTGTTTCAAATTATTTAAAACTGAAGTAGAAAAACAGTTGGAGTTGTCCATTAAAATTCTAAGGTCCGATAGGGGAGGTGAATACTATGGCAGGTACACTGAGGCAGGTCAATCTAAAGGGCCTTTGGCTCTATACTTGGAGGAGTGTGGTATTCAAGCACAGTACACTACCCCAGGCACGCCACAACAAAATGGCGTGGCTGAACGGAGAAATAGAACTCTGATTGAAATGGTAAGAAGCATGATGAATTGTTCAACACTTCCACAGTTTTTATGGGGTGAAGCCGTGAAAATGTCGAACTACATACTGAACCAAGTTCCAAGCAAATCAGTTTGCAAAACTCTTTTTGAATTATGGGCAGGGAGAAAGCCAAGTTTGAATCACATGCATGTTTGGGGTTGTAATGCGGAAGCTAGGATGTATAACCCTACTGAGAAGAAATTGGATTCAAGGACAGTTTCATGTCACTTCGTGGGGTTTCCTGATAAATCAAAAGGTTATAGATTTTATGCGTCAAATCTCCCAAACAGAATTTTTGAAACTAATGCTGCCAAGTTCATTGAAGAAACGGAAGCATCGAGTAATTTTCAGGCAGCAACAGTTTTGGAATTTGAAGAGCAAGGTGATATATGTGAGGGCAAAAGCTACGGGGAGTTTATTGTTTCACAGCCATCTGTGGTGGAGTTTCAAGTTGAAGATTTTAATTTGCAAAGTAGTATACCCATTGCAAGTGTTGACTCATCCATTACAAATGTTAATGCAACCTCAACTCCATCGCATGCATCAACTAGCCAACCAATGCAAGTATCTGTGAATGAAAGAAGGGTGATGCCGCAAAGAGTTAGGAGGTCAGCAATACCTAATGATTATTTTGTGTACCTTGAAGAAGTGGAACTAAATGAAGGCATATCAGATGATCCTGTTACTTATCAAGAAGCTATGAGTAGTTTGCAATCTGAATTGTGGCAGGAAGCAATGAGTGATGAACTGAAATCCATGCAAACAAACAACGTTTGGACTTTAGTTCATGCACCAGATGATATCAAGGTAGTGGGGTGTAAATGGGTGTTTAAAACTAAAAAGGATTCGACTGGAAGAATTGAAAGGCACAAAGCCAGGCTGTTGGCTAAGGGCTATACAAAAACTGAGGGAGTAGACTACTCAGAAACGTTTTCTCCGGTATCGACTAAAGATTCACTTCGGATTGTGTTGGCTCTTGTGGCTCATTACAACCTTGAACTGCACCAGATGGATGTAAAGACAGCCTTCTTGAATGGTGATTTGGAGGAAGATATTTATATGGAACAACCTGTTGGTTTCATTAAAGAAGGCGAGGAGAACATGGTTTGTAAGTTGAACAAATCGTTGTACGGTCTAAAACAAGCCTCGAGACAATGGTTCTTGAAATTTGATGAAAAGGTAACTTCTTTTGGGTTTTGTGAGAATAAGATTGATGATTGTATTTATCTCAAGGTCATTGGATCAAGATTCATTTTGCTTGTGCTTTATGTAGATGATATTCTCTTGGCAAGCAATGATCTTAATCTTGTGCTTGAAACTAAGATATTATTGTCTAAGACCTTTGAGATGAAGGATATGGGAAATGCATCATATGTGCTTGGTATAGAGATCAAAAGAGATAGGGCTCGAGGTTTGTTGGGACTTTCACAAAAGTCGTACATTGAAAAAGTGTTGCACATATTCAATATGCAAACTTGTGCTAATGGAAAAGTACCAATGGGAAAGGGAGACAGGTTGAATAAGTCTCAATGTCCGAGGAATGAAATTGAGAGACAAAGCATGGTCAATAAGCCTTATGCGTCTCTAGTAGGCAGCTTGATGTATGCACAGGTCTGCACTAGACCTGATTTGGCATTTGCCATTAGTGTGTTGGGAAGATATCAGTCGAACCCCGGTGAACAACATTGGGTTGCAGCCAAGAAAGTGTTAAGATACTTGCAAAGGACAAAATCCTTTATGTTGGTTTACAAGAAAGTAGAGAACTTGGAACTAGTTGGCTACACAGATGCTGACTTTGCAGGTTGTGTGGATGACAGGAGATCCACGAGTGGCTACTTGTTTTTCTTGGCAGGAGCAGCTGTATCATGGAAAAGTGCTAAACAAAAGGCGTTAGCCACATCAACTATGGAGGCCGAGTTCATAACATGTTTTGAAGCTACCAAGAGAGGTTTGTGGTTAAGAAATTTAATCAGCTGCATGGCTATTGTTGATTCAATTTCGAGACCACTAACCATATACTGCGATAACAAAGCTGCAGTATTTTTCTCTAAGAATAACAAGAAGTCTAAGGCAACAAGGTTGATGGACATCAAATATCTATCAGTGAAAGAACATGTGAGAAAGGGTGAAATCACGATTGAGCATATTGAAACAAATTCAATGATAGCTGACCCTTTGACTAAGCCATTGGCAGTAGGAGTATTCAAGGATCATGTCTCTAAGATGGGAGTGCTTGAATCTCTAGAATCTGCTGAAGTGTGGGAGTGAGAAAAACTTGATGTAAGTCACATGTATATTTCAAATATGGCTTCGAATGTTATTTATGTTGTTCACTATCAAGACCTACTGAATCATATGCGCTTGTTGAGCCTATTGGTTGTCTGAGTTGCTGACTGTATGCATGTATATGTGTATTCTAGTGTCTTGATGATTGGACATGAATAATTCGAGGGATGCAATTCAATGAATGCATCAGGATCTTCCAAAGTTGATCCATGAAATGACTGTTTTGAATGAATGAAGGAATATAAATTCATTGAAAAGTCTAAAGTTTCTTTCTACATATTAGTTTTAAGTATTTGTGGTTTCAGGGTGCTTGTGTTGTCTATAAACACATGATTTTCTGGAGTTCAAATATTTAAATTAATTATAGTAGTTGAAAGGAAGTTAGTATGCGTGAAACTTGATGTGATCACATGAGGTATCAGTGTTGTGAAAGGGCATGACTTTGATTATAATGTTTAGTCTGTGTCCATGTGGGAGAATGTTGGATACCTAATTGGACTTGACTAACATTATAAGTATATAAACCTATGTTGCCAATATGTTACAAACTGACTAAAGAGTTGTAAGCGTGTAAAACTACTTCCTAAAAGTAAGGATACGTGGATAACATGCAGCAAATGCTTATCCATTGCTTGGTGAAAACTGCCAACAACTGCAGTAACTGATTTCCACGATAGATGGAAATCAGATGAAATCTGTGTATATATAATCCAATTCCCTACTTGTGAAGTGTTGTTCTGAGATATAGGGTTCTATCACCTTTGGAACATAAGGTCTTAAACAAGTAGAAGAATTGCATTTCAACAAAGAAGGATGACTGCTCCAGGTATCGTACATAAATTGCATGAATGTAATCTGGGATACTTGTTATACAACAAGTTTATATTTATATCAGTTTCCAACATTCCATCAGTCAACAACGTATCTATTGACTCGGATACGTATCGATCGCGTATCCGCATCCCTGCGTGTCAGATACGGGATACGTTGGTCTTCCCCCGTGTCCATGCATCAGTATACATACATATATATATATATATATATTATTTTGTCATACCTCCAGTATGAGACTCTATTATCCAACATTATGATCATTCTGATGAAATTTTCTTCAATGCTTAAATGTACCCTATGCTCCGGATCTATTGATTGTTAAATCTTTGATAAAAATATAAAATATTTTAATCTTAAAGTACCCGATGCTTCATATAATACCATAGAATTATTGCATTCTAATATTTTAATCTTAAAGTATACCGGTTGGCCATAGAATTTTGGCCGGAGTTGTCCACTAAAGTACATCTTGGCTTATAAACATGCCTAAGTTTTTGTTGACAATTCCGGCCAAGCGGTGTACTTTAGGGACTGGGTTTTAGACGCATTGGGAGACTTGGTTTTGATCCCTAAACTTGCGAGGACCCATGTTGAATTTGGGTTGGTGGATCTGATGGATCTGATGGCCAGTACCATATGCATGTGGACTTAATTATTGTTTGGAGAAAGATGAGATGATTGATATGTTGTTAGACATAGCTGGAGCGAAACAGCAAATTAAGATGAGGATTAAGTCCTCAAAAGGATTAGGATATAATTCAAAACGAAAGTCTCATCATCACATGTGGGATTAATCTATATTTTGTAGTGACTAGTTGGTTGGCATGGAGTTGGTTTCAACCTCCATATCCGGTACTGGTAAATGCAGAGAGACAACAAATCTTACAATCTTTGTGTTCTTTTAAATTTTTAATGGGTCACAATCTTACAATCATGTTTAAGGTTCTTGTCCTTTTCTTATCCTGAGTTAAAATTAAAAATAGTAGTTAGTCACTTAATAATACAGTTTAGTGGTATTCTTATTCACTTGTAAGTGAGAGGTCTTAAGTTCGATTCTCGTCAAAGGCGAATTTGAACCATATTATTGATAGTCAATTGTGAGGCTTAGTTCACTTCACCCTATAATATAGATAATATCGTTTGTTTGAAAAAAAAAAAAAAAAAAAAAAAAAAAAAAAAAAAGGACGTTTTGATATAGGCGCCTCATTTTTTAATTTTTTTAGACTAAACATACACTCATTTTGAAAATTTCATCAAACATTTTCCTAAAATTTTGTTATTAATTTCAGTTTTTCACATAAGTTCAATTTTGTTTAGAATTTTAGTTTTTCACACTTTTCATGGACATTTCCCTATATTTATGCATTTATTATCTATCTCTATGCATTTTTTTTTTTGTTTGTTATAATTTTACTTCTTCTTTTTTGTGAATATAGTAGAATATTTATAAAAAAAAATTGTCAGATTTTATTATTTAGAAGACCCAACACAAAATAAAGATTTGTTTGATTATATAGCTGTGTCTAGTTACCCATAATATGGGCACATCTAGTTTTATAGTGGATTTGATTTTTTGTATTTCTCGGTACATTTGGAATGTAAATGTACCAAAATGGTTATCTGATAGAGACATTTGGTTTGGTGGTACATTTGTGATTTTTTGTTCATTTGGTCTTTTGGTACATTTGGAATCTAAACATTCCAAAAGGGTTACCTGACAATGGGCACATTTGGTTTTATGGTACATCTGAAATTTTGGTATATTTGGTTTCCCTGTACATTTGAAATCTAAATGTACCAAAAAGATTACATAACAATGGGTACATTTGGTTTTATGGTACATTTGAATTTTTGGTCCATTTGGTTTCTCGGTACATTTGAAATCTAAACGTACCAAAAGTCGATACTTTTGTTCAATGTACCATAAGTTTTAAGTATATTTTTTATATATCTATACGTGAAAAAATATGTATTGAAGACTTTTTATTGAGACATTTTTAATAGAAAGAAGAAATTTTTTTTTTTTTTAATACTGATAATAGGGTAATGAGGAATTAGTTAATTAATTTTTTTATTAAAAATGTCATTTAATGCATAGAAGGAGATTGACGAAATTAAATTCCTATATTATAGGCAATTAGTTGCTAAGCTACCTTATGCCTCTATATAAATGCATTTAAATTAATGACATGAAAATTAAATAAATATAAAATTATTGAGGTGGCAATTGATCAAAGCACTTTAATCAAATCTTTAAAAGGGATGAATGTTTAATCTGACAACTATAGAAAAAATGTAGATCATTCTAATTTTCCCAAAAAAAAAAAAAAAAAAGTTGTTAAAAATGAAATTATGCCACTCAGTACTACGGTCTGGTAGTATTCCTCTTCACTTGTAAATGAGAGGTCTTAGGTTCCAAACTCATAAATGACGAATTCGATAGAAAATTAGGTTACCAATTGTATGGCTTAGCCGAACTTTCATTCCCCTTAGTGTAAAATATATTGTTGTACTATAAATATAAATTTAAAAAAAAAAATCTATGGTTCCCATTTACAGAAGGCCTTTTATTTTAATAAATTATTAATAAAAGTCATAAAATTATTTATCATTGTTCTTTAGTTTCTAATTTTCTACCTTATCATTTAACGGTGTTATAAAATGACATTAACATTTAACGTGTGGATTGTAGAAAGTGACACTATAAGTTTACAGTCCATAATAATGGTAAGATTAGTTAATAACACATAATGACTTTATTAATTATTGTAACAAGGTTGGTGTTTATGTTATGAACAACATATTACATGTCTAAGAGAAATTGTTATGTATATTTTTAAAAGAAAAAAAAAATAGTAACGTAGACTAACACTTAATTGAAAGCTTTTGGTGACAGCACATTGCACCGTCCCTTTAATGCACGGGTTGAATAACCTTTTTGCAACTGAATCCCACTGGTCCCAAAACCCAAGCTGTGCACCAATGATGATGACAATCGTAGAACTGAAGCTATCAAGTTTAAAGAGTAAAATCTCATAGCAAGATAGCTAGAATGTCTTTCAAGCCAAGTTTTTCCTAATACTTTGTTTAAATCATCAATTAATTTAACATTTCCAAACTCCTATAAAATATGATTGGAGAATGCCAACTCAATTCATTCCTCAAATCACAAAATCCACTTGCATGCTTCTCATTGGTCTCAAAAATGGAACCAAAAACGAGCCTAGTTTCAGCTCTCTTCCTCTTCTTCCTTCTCTATGGAACATTGGCTTCCCCGACCTTGAAACCCAGTTTGAAGCCTCGTCCTCCTCCTCACCACCCTTGCAGACACCTAGTTTTCTACTTCCATGACATTATCTACAACGGAAAAAATTCGAAAAACGCCACTGCAACCATTGTAGGTTCACCGGCTTGGGGCAACAAGACCATTTTGGCAGGACAAAACCATTTTGGTGACCTAGTTGTGTTTGATGACCCAATAACTCTGGACAACAATTTGCACTCAACCCCAGTTGGTCGTGCCCAAGGCTTCTACATTTACGACAAGAAGGAAATCTTCACTGCATGGCTTGGCTTTTCCTTTGTGTTCAACTCCACCCAACACAAAGGGAGCATCAATTTTGCTGGGGCTGACCCATTGATGAACAAGACTAGGGACATATCGGTCATTGGCGGGACAGGTGATTTCTTCATGGCTAGAGGGATTGCTACTTTGATGACTGATGCATTTGAGGGTGAAGTTTACTTTCGTCTCCGAGTTGACATTAAGTTGTATGAGTGTTGGTAAATTTTTTGTAGCTATTTTGCATGCATGGCATGGCATATTTTCATTTTCGTTCGTTTGGTCTTGACCCAAGCTGTGTTTGTCAAAATAGTGATGTTTTGTATCCATCCAAGGAAGAAATATAATTCATTTGGTTTCGTGATTAAGTACAACTTTTATCTTCAAATTTATATTTTTGGTTTGAATTCGTAGTCAATATGGATGAATTCAACAATTTGTTATAAATTGAAATCTATTAATCTATTTTGGTTAAGGTGTTTCTAGTGACTACTATTTACACTACAGAATTTTTCTATTTTGGTTAAGGCAAATTAACATCTTTGATACATGACTAGATACATATGAGTTCTTAATGTATCGAAATTTTCAGAAAGTTGTGTTAATATTTTGGAAATTAATTTTCTGAAATTGTTGAGTGTCAATGTCTAAAAAGTGATGTTTTGTATCCATCCAAGAAAGAAATAGAATTCATTTGGCTTCATGATTAAGTACAATTTTTATTTATAATTTTATGTTTTGGTTCGAATTCGTATTCAATATGAACAAATTCAACAATTTATTATAAATTGAAATCTATTATTCTATTTTGGTTAAGGTGTTTCCAATGAATACTTTTTACACTACATAATTTTTCTATTTTGGTTAAGGCAAGTTAACATCTTCGATACATGGCTAGGTATGAGCTCTTAATGTATCAAAAATTTCTAAAAGTTGTGATAATATTTTGGAAATTTTCTGAAATTGTTGAGAGTCAATGTCTAAAAGAGAACTATCATGCAACAGAGAGGAACAAAGAGAGTGAGAAAGGAATAACAAGGCTACAAGGAGAGAGTAAGAAAGGAACAAGGAGAAGGTAAGTCACCATTTCAAAGGCTTATGCCAAATCTGAGTGAAAGGTGATTGTCTATGATCGATGCTGGTTAATGTGTTCGTTATTGTGAGTAGTTTGTTGCTTGTAGTTGTAATACTTTTATTATTCTTGACATAAAGTGCATACGGACACAGTCACACAGCCAACCAATGAGTTGGTAGAAGAGCAGGTGATTGCAGACAGGACTGGACTCTGAAACCTTCACTCTTGACAAAGCTGGGACTACATAACTAAACGAAAGTAATATTTGTTTATTCTGGAGGTGCCTTGTTAGCAAGACTTAATACCATCATGATGTTTCATTTTGACAAGGAGGTTCGTCAAGCGCATAACATAAGCCAAAATTCTGAGTGCCTTTTTTTTTTTTTTTTTTTTTTTTTTAAGTCGGAAACTAAATTCTGATCGCCTTAGGAGGCACCAAAACCTACCAGTTTCACACCCTCCGTAAGAAGTTTGAATTCGATTAATCTCCGCTTCTACAACCATCAAGAGGTGGTGCAGTGGTCGGAGATGAATTACAGACATGTATTCCACACGGCACATCTTGGATTCAATTCATGACGCTAATGAATAGTACGATGGTGGCCAGAGGGAGGTTGAAATGCCTCTGTGAGTCTTCCCGATCCCCGAAAGGATGTACTGCCATGGCGAAGCCACCAGCTCATCCTCTTTTTGAAAAGAAAAAAAAAAATTAATCACCTTCTACGAGGATCGTGCACAGATTAGAGATCGCAATTCCAACCAAATACAAAATCCCCAATAAAGCAATCATTCGGAACATAATTACGTTAACAAAATTCATTTTAAACAACCAAAACAAGATTTCACTTTAATTTCTTTGTTCTTCTAAATTTGTATTTTAAGCTATGTTGCACTTTCCCTAGTTGACCACGTTAGAACGAACTTTTAAACGAATAAATGGTCCCAAAGTATGCCTGGTGACCCCAATGATTATGTTAGTCTTAGAAATGAAGTAACAAAAAGAAAAAAATACAGCCAGTTTCATACTATATACCCTTCCCATCTGGTCAGTTTTTAAGACTAGTTTGAAAGCCAAGTTATACACTATTTAGTGAAAGATCAAAACAAAAACAATTAAGATTTGTAGCACAAGTAAACTGTTGTTATCTTCCTAAATTATCACGTAGCTTCCAATTTGCTCCCAAAATAAATTTTTTAACCAATATATTTCCCAAACTACATAAAACTGCTCAATTCACTCCTTGCCGTTAAATTCTTGATTTCCATCCAAATCACTATGTCATGCAGCAAGACTAAATAATAACAATGACTAAAACATTAAGAAATAAAGAAAAGCCCAAAATGGATTCATATATCTCTCTTTCAATTTTAGCTCATTTTTCACTATACTCTTTGGAACTCAACTTTGGTCTTATTTTGTTTATTGGAACTTACTTTGCACCTCAAAACTTAATTTTTTTTGGGACGTATGAAACTTAAATTTTAAGTCACTTTACCACATTCCATTAATTCCGTAAAAAATCTGTTAATTCTTTGACCTGGCATGATTGGGACCTACTTATTGCACTTGTTGTTGCCAAATCATGGCAATGTGCACAAAATAATATTTAAAAAAGAATCCCTGCGGCATAAGATTGATGGAAGGAACATTTATTTTACAAGATTGATGAAAAGAGTACCTCACAACGTCGACGTCCGTCTCAAGAGAATATTGGCGATCTTTGATCCCCTGAGGCATATGAAATGATACTCCTCTTAAAAGGTGGGATGTACTGTGTTCCGTTGAATGCAGCAGCTCGTAGTACATTTAAAGGTCCGAAATCAACAGAGTAAGCCTTCTGGAAACTGTCCAGGATTGCTATCATTGTGACATTTGCCGATTTCCTCTCTGCTTCATATTTATTCAACAACAATTCCTGCATAAGAGTAGAGATACGTCGTCAAATGATTCGATTCAACCAACTAATTTTGATAAAAGCTAAAAGAAAATTTACATACATCAGTAATGTCTGTTCCCACTGCAATTCCCTCACAAATGATTCTTGATAGAGCAAATGCGTCTCCAAACCCCAAATTAACCCCTTGCCCAGCCAAAGGGTGAACGGTATGTGCTGCATCGCCGATTAGCAAGACTTAATACCATCATGATGTTTCATTTTGACTGAGGAGGTTCGTCAAGTGGATAACGTAAGCCAAAATTCTGAGTGCATTAGGAGGCACCAAAACCTACCAGTTTCACACCCTCCATAAGAAGTTTAAATTCAATTAATCACCTTCTACAACTACTATGGGATGGCTCAGTGGTTGGAAATGAATTACAGACTTGTATTTCACACAGCACGTCCTGAGTTCGATTCCTGATGCTAGTGAATCGCAAGATGGTGGCCAGGGGAGACTAAAATGTCTATGTGAGTCTTCCTGACCCCAGAAGGATGGATGGCTATAGCGAAACCACCAGCTAGTCCTCTTTCTAAAATGAAAAAAAAGAGGGTAAATTACATAAAACTACCTCAACTATTAGGCCAGTCAGAGTTTTATACCCCATCTTTAAAACATTTCAATGTCATACCTCATCTTACGAATTTGTTATAATTTCATACCTTCCGTCAGTTTATCTATCAATTCTTTCGTTAAATAGTGACGTGACTTGAGATGGGGCACACTCCCTATTATAAAATTAATTAAATATTAAAAACTAAAAAAATAAAATCATTTATTTTTTATTTTTTTGCATGAGGGACCCACCCCTTATCCCCCTCACCCTTCTTCCCTGCTCCCGTCTTCCCCCAACCCAAAACCAGAACCACCCCAAACCCAGATCTCACCCGTGCCAACATTTCCCCTCTACCCTCCCCGGCCACTCATCCCACTCCCCCACTCTTCTCCTCTCCCCAAAAACAAACAAATTTTGAAACAAAAAAAACCCAAAATTTTTTTTGCAAGTGATCGATTCCGCCAATTCTCTCCCTACTCTTCTCTTCTCTTCTCTTCTGGCCAATTCAGCCGTCGCTTTCCCCCCCCCCCCCCCGGACGCCCTGCGGCACGTCAACGTTGCTCCCCACTTCCTCTCCCGAACCCCAAACCAAAACCCAGAAAAACCCAATCGAACCCGCTCTCCTTCGACCCCAAAACCCAAGCACAATTGCCTCCCGTCCCTTAAGCCAAAACCCACAAACCCTTGAGCAAAGCTCGAAGCTTTCTCCGAAACAGGCGAATTCGAAATTTAGGGTTAGGGTTTGGGTGGAATTGGGGTATTTTGTTTGAAATTGGTTAGAAGGATTAATTTGGTGAGGGTGATGGGTGTGTAGGAGGAGGGGGAGGGGGAGGGGGAGGAGCGCCATGGGAGGGAGGTGGAGATGGAGGAAGAGAAGGCGGCAGGGGCTTCTGGTTTCGGCGTTAAAGGAAGGTTGGGGGAACATGGGTGGATGGGGAGGAAAGGATGAGGGGGATAAGGGGTGGGTGTTCCATGCAAAAATAATAATAATAATAATTTAAATGATTTTATTGTTTTAGTTTTTAATATTTAATTAATTTTTTTAATAGAGAGTGTGCCATGTTTCAAGCCACGTCACTATTTAATGGAAGAATTGACAGACAAATTAACGGAAGGTATGAAATTGTAACAAACTCGTAAGATAAGGTATGACATTGAAATGTTTTAAAGATGAAGTATTAAACTGTGACTGACCCAATAATTAAGGTAGTTTTATGTAATTTACCCAATAAAAAAATAATCACCTTCTATAGGGATCGTGCACATATTAGAGATCGCTAAGTCCTACCAAATACAAAATCCCCCCATACAGCAAGCTTTTGGAACATAATTATGTTAACAAAATTCACTTTAAACATCCAAAACAAAATTCACTTCATTTTTTGTTCTCCTATATTTATATTTTAAGCCATGTTGCACTTCCCTAGTAAATCACGTTAGTAGAACTTTTTAACGAATAAATGGTCCCAAATTATGCCTGGTGGCCCCAAATGATTATGTTAGTCTTAGAAATGAAGTGACAATAAGGAAAAAAATACAGCCAGTTTCATATTATATACCTTCCCATCTGGTCAGTCTTTAAGATTGGTTTGCAAGCCAAGTTATACACTATTTTAGTGAAATATCAAAACAAAAACAATTAAGACTGGTAGCTCGAGTAAACTGTTGTTATCTTCCAAAATTATTAAGTAGCTTCCAATTTGCTCCTTGAATTAATTTTTTTAGCCAATATACTCCACGAACTACATAAAATTAGCCAATTCACATTTTACTGTTAAGTTCTCAATTTTCCATCCAAATAACTAGTCATGTAGCAATACTAAATAATAACAATGACAAAACATTAAAAAATAAAGAAAAGTCCAAAATGCGTTCATCTATCTCTCTTAATTTTGGCTTATTTTTCATTATGTTCTTTTCAATTGTGATCTCACTTTGCTTATTAGAACTTACTTTGCACCTTGAAACTTGGTTTTTTCCTTCTTTTTTGGGGCGTGTGAAACTTAAATTTTGAGTCACTTTACTACATTCCATCAATTCCGTAAAAAAATCTGCTAATTCTTTGACCTAGCATGATTGGGGCCTAATTATTGCCCTTGTTGCCAAATCATGGCAATATGTGCAAAATGATATTTAAAACACAATTAGGATCAACGAACAAATATTTTTACTCTTTTGAGCGCATAGATTAATTAAAAGTGATGTGGAAGCCCTTTAATCATCTAATGACATGGAGGCTGATGTGGCACTATAACTAATTAAGAAAAAAGAAATCCAAAAGAAGAACATACAAAGCATTGCCCTTGCATTTAGTTAACTTGGCTGCTAGCAATGGTTTTGTTAAATTATGGAGTTGCACATGACCCACTGAAAAATAATTTTCCCATAAGAACAACCCTTTTCCTTGTCTTGAAGACCTATCTTGGACGGTATTAACATTGAGGAGATCTTCCAGGAGGGCACAGAAAATGATGTAGAACGGCTTGTAGAGACGTTCATGGAACAGCTTAACAAACTCATGCATGCTTCTAATAAAAGCGCTTACGAGTACAACAAACAGGCATTTACTCTCGTCAACATTGTAATTACTTCAAAGTGTACGATTTTCAGTGAAAATAAGTAGGGCTTTTTTAACTACCTAGCTCCCTAAAACTTACTCTAAGGGTACCCTTAGAGTAAAATTCAAATTTTAAATTTTAAACCTACTCCAACTTGCTTCAACTCTTAAGCCAAATATAAGTTTTAACCCAGAACTCTTTTTTGGAAAAAATTTAGCCAAAATTTCCACCGGGTTAGTGGGTTGGCCCACCATATGTGTATTATTTTTTAGTTTTATATTTATAAATTTAGTAAATCTAAAGACTAAAATCTCATATGATCAAATCTAATAGTAAAGAAAAAGATCTAATAATCTAAATTTAAATCCAACAGCTAAAATAATTAAAAACAAAATCTTTCATATGTTTCTTATTCATGGTGTCGTTAAGTGATTTTTTAATATTTATCGGAATCTAAATATTTTTTAGGTCAAAATGTTCATAAAATTAAATTAGAATAGTCTTCATAAGTTCCTTTTTTTTTTTTTTAAGTCTACTTTAAGGATCCTAAATTCATTCTTTAAGGATCTCGGACTAGAAATTTAACCCAAAATAGTTGAAGTAGAAAACAATGTTTATGGGTTAAAACCTAAATTTTCTAGGTTAAAAGTTTTAACCCAAGGGTTCGAGATGCCTAAGGTTTTCGGATGTTGCTCATCTTAATAATATCGTTTCATTTCTTCTTCCCGAAAATTGCAGATCTCATGCAGAAAAAGGATGGAAGAATGCATCCACACGAAACGGGATCCAGAATCCTGCGGCGTAAGATTGATGAAGGGAGCATTTATTCTTTTACAAGATTGATGAAAAGAGTATCTCACAATGTCCACGTCCATCTCATGAGAAAATTGGCAATCTTTGATCCCCTGAAGCATATGAAATGATACTCCTCTTAAGGGGTGGAATGTACCGTGCTCCGTTGAATGCAGCAGCCCGTAGTACATTTAAAGGTCCGAAATCAACAGAGTAAGCCTTCTGGAAACCGTCCAGGATTGCCATCATTGTAACATTTGCCGATTTCCTCTCAGCTTCATATTTCTTCAACAACAATACCTGCATACGATTAGACATACGTCGCCAAATGATTCAATTCAACCAACTAATTTTGATAAAAGCTAAAAGAAAATTCACCTACATCAGTAATGTCTGTTCCCACTGCAATTCCCTCACAAATGATTCTTGATAGAGCAAATGCGTCTCCAAACCCCAAATTAACCCCTTGCCCAGCCAAGGGCTGACGGTAGTGCTGCATCGCCAATTAGAACCACATGCCTTGATGCGTAGTTGTTGGCATGCATCAAAGACAAAGGAAACACCATTCTTTCAGATGCCAACTTCAACGCTTTTGGTGGAACTTTGAAGTAGTCATTGGCTGATAAATTCATGTCTGTTTTAAACCAAGAAAATATGCTTCCACCTCCCGAGGTGCTTGACTTAGTTAGGATGAGGGCCAAATCCATAATCCAAAGCATAATTGACATGTTTCAAAAATTCATCCTCAGCCTTTAACTTGCAGTCAGTTGCTTCGTTCGGGTTCATGGTCCAAACAATGTTACTGAAATTATCACCTATTGGCAAAAGTGCAATTGGCCCAGCAGGTAGAAAGCATTGCCATGCAAATCGGTTTTCTACACTATGTTCAACAGTACAAATGATTGCGTTCTGCGAGTAGTTCCATCCAGTTGTCTTAAATCCTGCCAACTCTCTAACACGTGACTTGGATCCATCAGCTCCCACCTGCAGTAAGACAATGTGACTTGATGCCAATCCAGAATTTACGAATGATATTATTTGCCATTACGACTAGACATTCTGTCATCTTATTATCATTTAAAGGGAAATAGAATTCTTCAAATGCAACTGAAAATTACCACCAACTTTGCATATAGACTGTTGCTGTCAATTAGATCAAGCTTCGCTAAGTTCCCCTGCTCATTCAATCCAGATGATGTGCTTTCCATCCCCATGGATAAGTTTCTTGGCTGTATTATCATTGTAGGCAATCTGGAAGGGTAAACAGTCTTCTGGAAATCTGTATTCTGTTAAAGTTTAACCTTATTAGCAGTAGAAAGTATCAAGACTTGCATGCAACGCATGAAAACAACACACATGCCATTTATCAAAAACATGAGAGGGAGTTAAGAAAATAAAGGATGATGGTTTAGAGATACTTTTACCAAGAAAAGAAATGCCAGGAAATGATATCTTCAAGGAAAATGGATAGATAATAATAAATATGAGAACTCAACCACCAAAAATAAAAAGACAAAAGAACAACATGAACTAAGAAATTACACGAGTGATTACAGGTTTTGTTTATAAATTGTAATAAAATAAACTAAAAAATTGACCCTTCAGCTTTTGCTAAATACCTGCATACATGACAATAGGGAACTGTGCAGTACTTTATTCTCCACTACACACCCGATCATAAATCAAAATCAGCATCAGATCGTACTAGTAATGCAAATAAAAGAATTGCCAAGAAAAAAAAAATTCACCTACTTACCCTAGAGAATCTTTATGTACATCTCTTGCATCGTATCTTGTATACCCTAAGCCAGTATAGTCCCAAACCTACACAAGATCATAGAAGAATAGACAAGTCTCTCAATAAATTCAACCTCCAGGAATCATCCATCATATTGTGTCAGCTGGATGGAAATATTTAACGAACACTGCAATTTATTTAAGGAAGAAACAAATAACAAAGTAAAAGTAGGGTTCTTCGGTCACAATGAGAGTAAGATACAGCAGAACAGAGTTGGCAGATAATATATATTCACTATAAAAGGCCATTAAGAGTCAAACTATTGATGTAAAAACAAAAAGAGAAGTTCAGGACAAAAACTTATTTGAAAAACATCAAATCAGTCAAGCTTGTAAATAATGAGGAACCTTCTATAAAATTTATCAAATTATATACAGCATATCTATCAATTCACGAGGTTTTGGTCCGATACAATAAGAACTGCTTGCTTATGTCATGATATGAGATAAAAGTTAGGAATCCACTTAAGTCAAGCTTGTAAATAATGAGGAACCTTCTATAAAATTTATCAAATTATATACAGCATATCTTTCAAATTACCACACCTTTCACTATTGAAGCACAATTTCTCTCAAAGTAGGCTATCCCCCTTTTAGTTGACAAGACCAAATTGGCTGTGAGAGAAATTGTTAAGTACATAATGATTAGTAACTGATGCACAAACCATGAGTAGTTACTGTGGCCCCATTTCTAAACCCCTAATCATTGGTCAAGTCGTATTATTTCAACAAAATATGCTCATCAGCACAATATCTCATCTATCAGTTTCTGTTGCCCATTATTCCGTGTCAATGATCAGACAATAGAGTTTGCAATGGAACTAAAACAAACAAGTCTGGTCTGAGACCATCTACCAATTTCTTTCTCCTGATCAACTACAATAAAGATGTGTAAATTAATGAAAAAGTATTAAAGGAAGCTAATGACAGAAAACTGAACAATTTGATATGCATACGAGTGGTTTTGATGAGGACATCAACAAGAAGTTTTTAAGGTTTATCGGTGGAAGAGATAAAAAGAGAAAGACAATCCAATTACTTTTAGGACTGGATTAAAACTTTTGGAGCAGGATTTTATTATTATTTTCCTAGTTTTTTTTTTTTTTTTTTTTTTTTTTTTTTTTTTTATAAGTTTCCCGTTTCTAGATGGATTTGGTTAATTTCCTATTCTATTTTGGATAAGCATATCTTTCCTAGAATAAGTTTATTTTCCAAATTTCAATTCTTGGTGCGAGGCCAAAACAGGTGTGAGACCCTTTATTGTTGTTTTAATCTAAGTTTTCTTTGTTTTCACTTCCGCTATACATTCTATATTCCGCTGCCCAATTCTGTCCGACATTAGGTTTGAGACCATGATTTTTCAGCAGTGAAAGGATTAGTGATTTTAATCAAATCTGAAAAATACAGTAAGTCAACAAGGGAACACAAACAAAATGGGAATTACTAAATTGCTATGAAATTTGGAAAAGTCAGTCACCTGCATTTGATCAAAATACGCATGCCTGTTCTGTTCCACATATTTCCAAGCACCAATATCTGCAAAGTACAACTGTTGTTATTGAAAGTCCAGAACAAGTTTAAACTTGTTTCCAACTTCGCAAGAAGGAAGTGCAGTCCTAACTTGGTTAGAAACTTAGAATGAAAATAGACAAGCATCTCAGTAAATTCCTACAAATGGGGGATACTAGATACATTGACACAGGGCTCTTATTTGTGCTCTCTTAACATGATTGCTAGGGGTGAACATGAGAAACTGATGTTGATACATACAGAAACAACAAATTTATCGAGTTCAATACCTTTGAAGAGAGATATGGTTGCAGATGTTACTGTACTGACCCTTGGATCAGGAGGGTCTTCTTTCTTGATGCTAAGTCCATTTGATACCGCAGGATTGCTGTCAATGATGGAAACTTTCAAGTGCTTTGTCAATGGCATTTTTGCTAAAGCAGCACAACAACAAGACAACAGATTGAAAGTTTTGGTGTGTCAGCCAGAATGTGCTACATAACAAGCTAATTCAACAAAAACTTCTGTTACTAAAGATAAATTTATTACTTTATTAGTTCTTGGATTTAGCTCGAGAAACAAAAAGCACAACATATCAAACTAATTTCACAAATTTTCTTCCAATCTCTTCTGACCTGAACCAAAGCTAAGTAATACTAACTGTTTGAATGATAACGTTCTAGAGTACACGCTACGGTGCTCAACCTAATAACTTTTTGTTCCCAATTCACAAAGTCACTCATGAAAAAGTTACTTGTATATCTGCTGTAAATGCAACAATCTACATTCCATAAATCATGCTAAACCTAAGAAACACATGATAAATAAGTCAATGCAACGATAACTAATAAGAACTGGCGAATTTTAATATAAAACCACAAAAGCGGGAATAATGTCAGGTGAAGGAACTAACAAGGACTGGGACATCATGTCTACCTGTTAATCTACACAATGAAGGTAACTAGAGTCTAAAACAAACACCACTTACCCAAGGAACAAGCAAGGGCCATGCCAACCATCCCTCCTCCAACAATAGCAATGTCGTAGGGATCGCATTTATTCAAAATATTCGGCCTCTCCACATGATCCTGTGGAGGATTTGAAAAGGAACCATCAAATTCAATAATGGAAAAACATTACTATTCTTGCAAGTTACTGCACATTACTGGGTAAATACCAAATATATTGAGTGACAAAAAAACACTTATTTCGGGTTCGATAAATTTCCAGTAAAAGAAAACCCATGTATTAAAATGTGAATAACATGTAATGGGTGAAGATTCAAGAGCCTTACATTCTGGGTTGGGCACCATTGGAACTGGAAACTTTTGCAACTGCGTCTGTACACAAAGTCCTTTGTGAAAGCTTCAATCTTTTGATACTTTCAGCAAGAGTTCTGATGATGATTAATCTGTGTCATTTGAAATAATCACAATTAGACTAAATTTGAACCTTAATCTGCACAGCCGAATAGCAAATTAGCAAAAACGGAAGGCAAAAAGCGTGAAAATGTGGCAAATTTGGGAGCGAACGGATGCTGGGGCATATAATGATTGGAACGGTGTCGTTTTGAAAGCAAAGCGTACCTGTTCATTGTCGAATTGCAGGAGCTTCCACTGGTGCAGACTTCAGAGAGAGAGCGACTGAGTTGGAGAGGCGATGCTTCGTTTTGGGAGTAGGATTCTCTATCTCTCTTTTTTCCCTCCCTCCTATTTGAACGCTCACCATCACGTTTTAGTCACGTTAAATCTTATATTAATTTTTTATACCAAAATAAAGACAAAATAAGGGAATGTGAGAGAAATGAATGGAAAAAAGAAGTGAGAGAATCCTAATCTTTAGTTTTGTTTCTTTTGGCTCAAACAAGCTGTTAAAGAATATTGTCTTTGATGACTTATATTTTGCTTACCAATGCTGCAATGGCAGCATGGTTTATATACAGTTTGCATATACACGCATGCAATAAACAACAATAAAGGTGGCAGAAACTAAACAACAATAAAGGCGTCAAAAGCCATGTGATTGTCTGGCTGGGAGTATTCCTTCTGTTGTCCAGGTTGTACAGCAGCTAGTGGGATTATTAGTGGACAGCATGGGATTATTAGTGGACAGCATTAGCTTCATCATCCCCCTGCAAGCTCATGAGCGGACGACGAACGAGCTTGGACTTTAAGAAATGAAAACGATCAGCAGATAAGCCCTTGGTGAATATGTCTGCAATCTGAAAAGTAGTAGACACATGATAGACATTTAATGACTTTGCCACTACAAGCTCACGCACAAAATGATAATCCACAGCAACATGTTTTGTTCGAGCATGGAACACGGGATTAGATGCCAATGCAATGGAGCTTGTGTTATCACACCAAATTAAAGGAGTCGAAATACGGATGCAAAGCTCCTGCAGCAGTTGTTGGATCCAAACAAGTTCAGTTGCCGTGATGGCCAACTGCCGATATTCGGATTCGGTACTTGAACGAGCAACTGTGCGTTGCTTTTTGGAGCTCCAAGATATTAAATTTGGACCAAAATATATGCAAAAACCACCAGTGGAGCGTCTAGTGTCTGGATCCCCGGCATAGTCCGAGTCTGAAAATCCGACCAAATCAGTACTACCGCGACTAAACTGAAGCCCGTCCTCAGGTGTGCCTTTTAAGTAACGAAGGATACGTTTTACTGTAATCCAATGAACTGAGGTGGGCTGGTGCATATGCTGACATACCTGATTTACTGCATACGTGATGTCAGGTCTGGTGATGGTTAAGTATTGCAGAGCGCCGACCACACTGCGGTAGCTGGTAGGATTAGGCAAGGGAACACCATCAAGAGAATGAAGTGGGGAGCTAGATTGAGCTGGAGTAGCACAAGGCTTGGCGTCCAACATATCTACACGCTGCAACAAATCGAGAACATATTTTGTCTGCTTTAGATGTAACCCATCAGCTCCACGAGTTGCTTCAAGACCCAAGAAAAAATGGAGGGGTCCCAAATCTTTCATAGAAAAACTCTGACCAAGTGCATGGATAAGGGAGTCAACATGAGAGCATTGATTGCCTGTGATAAGGATGTCGTCAACATAGATTAGAAGAATCAAATATACTCCATGATTATTAAAAATGAAGAGAGAATGATCTGCTTGTGATGCCACAAAACCCAAATCAAGAAGATATTCAGAAAAGCGATGAAACCATGCTCTTGGGGCTTGTTTCAAGCCATATAAGGACTTGCGTAAACGACAAACATGATGAGGATACTCGGGGTCTTCAAAACCACGTGGTTGTTTCATGAAAACTTCTTCAGAGAGATTCCCGTGCAAAAACGCATTTTGGACATCAAGTTGGCGTATAGGCCAATTATAAGAAACTGCAAGGGCAAGAACCAGACGAATGGTGACATGCTTAACCACCGGACTAAACGTCTCCGTGTAATCAACACCCATCGTTTGATGAAATCCATTGGCAACAAGACGAGCTTTATATCGCTCCACTGTACCGTCAGATTTCTGCTTTGTGCGATAGACCCACTTGCAAGGAAGAACATGAGTAGCAGTTGAAGAAGGTACCAACTCCCATGTACCAGCAGCTTTCAAGGCCTTAAACTCCAATGTCATTGCATCACGCCAATGAGATAATTGATTTGCCTCGCGAAACGAGGTTGGTTCAGAATCAGGAGCTTGTAATGATGTCAATAAAGCATATTTGGGGTTTGGTTTTCGAATGCCAGATTTAGACCAAGTGAGCATGGGATGGGGAGCAGAAGCGGAGGAAGGTGGAGGAGCCTCATTAATGGAAATCAAACTGTCAGAGCTATCAGGAGCAGGTTGAGAATGAGGTGGCGAGGAAAGTGAAGGTGTAGACAATGGTGAACTCGAGGAAGGTTGCAAGGGGAAGAGAGGTGCTGCACTAGAAGAGGATGTTAGAGTATGAGGAATAGAAATATGAGATGATGAAGGTACCTGAGGGAGAGGTGGTAAGGGAGAAGGAGTGATAACCACGGGAGAGTAAGCTTCTGACGGCAAGACTAAGGAGAATTGTGTAGGGTTGTCGAATGGAAAAGTTTCCTCATCAAAAACCACATGACGTGACAAATAAACTCGTCCATTTGACATATCATAACAGCGATAGCCCTGATGATGAAGTGAGTAACCAATGAAAACACATTTTTTTGAACGAAATTCCAATTTATTTTTATTATAAGGGCGTAAATAGGGAAAGCAAGCACAACCGAAAACACGAAGACATAAATAAGAGGGCTTGCGACTATACAATTTTTCATAAGGCGAAATATAATTCAATTGGCGTGCTGGAAGACGGTTAATTAAATAAATTGAGGTGTTGAAAGCATCCACCCAAAAAGAAGAAGGCATTTTAGCAGTGGCAAGTAAAGTAAGACCCATGTCAACAATATGGCGTTGTTTCCGTTCAGCAGCACCATTTTGTTCAGGAGTATGAGGGCATGTTAACCGGTGCTCAATACCATTATTAATTAAAAATTGTTGAAATTCCTTACTCATAAATTCACCCCCGCCATCAGTTTGGAAAGATTTTATCTTATAAACAGTATGGATAGATAGAAGATTTTCAACAAGCAATTTAAATTTTTGAAAATAAGAAAAAGCTTCATGTTTAAATCTCATAGGAAATATCCAAGTATAACGAGAGTAATCATCAAGAAATATTATAAAATACTTGGAACCCTTAACAGAGACAATTGGTGAAGTCCAAACATCACAATGAATCAATTGAAGAGGACAAACTGAAACTGATGGAGACAAAGCAAATGGTAATTTAGTGCTTTTGCCCAATGGGCAAGTAGGGCAAAAACTAGGGAACTTAGAATCCTTAATAGGAATAGAGGACATAATTTTTTTTAAAATTGCAGGAGATGGATGACCGAAACGCTGATGCCACATAAATGAAGAGGTTCGTTGTCCAAATAATGCCACGTTCTTGAAAGGAAACTTCGACAAACCCACACGAAACGGATACAATCCATTCTCACTCTTGCCGTGGAAAAGCGTCTTCCCCGTGGATAGATCCTTCACAAAGAAATCAGTAGGAGTGAAAATGAAGTAGCAATAATTATCACAACAAAAGCGATGAACGCTCAGTAGATTAGCAGAAGCAGAAGGACAATGCAACACAGAATTTAAAGGAAATTGAGACACGAAACCGGAACCAATATGCTTTATAGACAAACCTGCACCATTACCAACCGCGACTTGGTCTTGGCCAATATATTCTGTGGAGAGGCTCAAATTAGCTAAATCATTGGTGATGTGTGACGATGCGCCACTGTCGGTTTACCATGTAGGGGACCGTGCATTAACCACAGGAGAGGCAGCCATCATAGCATGAGATTGTGGATAGCGGCCTTCGGAAAAATGAGACTTGAAACAATTTGCGGTAGAATGACGATGATCACCACAATAGTTACAAATATTAGAGGAAGATGGAGCATCCGCAGCATGGTTGGGAAGATAGGAAGAGCGACGAAGACCAGCATTTGGTGTAGGAAGAAGTCCTCGATTCTGAAACGAGCCACGACCGGATCCACCATGAAACAAACCACTGTTTGAACCACCACGACAGCCAACAAAAGGATTACCAGCACCGCGACCTTGAAAAAAGCCACGACCTTGAAAACCACCACGACGGAATGAGGATGTACGACCATTTCCTCGGTGAAGTGTGGTTCCACGACCAGGATTGGGAGTGGAGCCAGAAGGGGCAAAGAGAGCTGTAGTGGTGTGATCAGGACTGAAAGTAGGGCTATAGTCGTCCATACGGCTTTCAGCGCTCAAGAGCAAAGCAACCATATCGTCAAGACTCATAGGATTTTCTCTTGCTTGAACCGAAGTAACTATACTTTCGAAAGCAGGACCAACACCATTCAAAATCAGCTTCATAAGATCATCGTCATCAACAGGTTTTCCCGCAAGAGCCAATTGATCAGCAAAGTTAGTTAATTTATCAACATAGTCTGTGATGGACATGTTACCTCTTTTAGTGGACTGCATTTGGTGCTTAAGTTGAAGAATACGGGTGCGAGATTGAGAAGCAAAACGTGTTTTCAGAGTATCCCAAGCAGCTCGGGATGTGTCACAGGTTGCGACGATGGAAAGCACATTGGGTGTCAAAGTTGAGTTAATCCAACTCAACAATTGTTGGTCCTGTCGCTGCCAAGTTACGTACTCGGAATTGAGAGTAGTAGTATTCTCAAGAAACTTGGTTGGACATGTTTTTGTACCATCAACATAGGCAACAAGATCATTACTTTTAAGTAAGGGATTAAACTGGGCAAGTCACAACATGTAATTGGTTCGATCAAGTTTGATGGAAACCAGATAGGAAATATTAGGAAGGGAGCTGGTAAGAAGAGAAGAAGAAGCAGCCATGGAAGCAGAAGAAAATTTGAGAAGAAGAGAAGGCAGAAAAAAAAAAAAAAAAAAAAAAAAAAGGAAAGAAAAAAAATACAGTCGCGAGCTTGCTGGGTTAGAGGAAGGAGGAAACAGATGCAGGAGGTTTTGTCGTTAGACAAATGGCTCTGATACCATAAAGAATATTGTCTTTGATGACTTATATTTTGCTTACCAATGTTGCAATGGCAACATGGTTTATATACAGTTTGCATATACACGCATGCAATAAACAACAATAAAGGTGGCAGAAACTAAACAACAATACAGGCGTCAGAAGCCATGTGATTGTCTGGCTGGGAGTATTCCTTCTGTTGTCCAGGTTGTACAGCAGCTAGTGGGATTATTAGTGGACAGCATGGGATTATTAGTGGACAGCATTAGCTTCATCAGCTGTCGCATACTGCGGTGGAGGAAAGCGAAAGGGAGATTTGAAAAAATAACCAAAATTTGGATTCATATTTGGACCCGTATAAAATTATAGTCATTTTTTTTAATTTATGATAACTATAATCAAAATTGATATAAAAGTATTTAAGTACCCTTAAAATAAGGATTTCCAAAATAATCAAAATTAAAATGGGAACTGAGTGTCATTTTTTAAAACTGGGAAAATGAGGATAGGGTGTCATTTGAGGAATTAATCTCTATTTTGTAGACGTAGTAAAACACACCCTGCAATAGCAATCCAACCAAATGCACAATCACCAGAAACACCTACCGAAAACTCACCAACGACAATCCTCTCAATCCTCCCCGACGTGCACCACAGTCGTCCCGAAATCCACAGCGATAACCCTGCAGATGGTCAACCACCCGAAAACGAGCACGAAGGCCATCCCAACCCTCCCTTTGAGCAGCTCTTAGCTCTTCTTTATGACATCGAACGGTAGATGGGCTCGAGCACAAAGATCACACGGGCCAAGTGCTAAAGCGCAGTGATGTAGACATAAAAGACCAAGAATAGGAGGAAGATGACAATGCCGGAGAAGAGAAGTATAATTAATCTCTATATTTTTTTAGAAGGAGACGAGCTGGAGGTGGTGAGGGAAGTGATCCTCATTTTCATTTTTTTTTTTTTTTTTTATGAGAAAACCTCTTCTTTTTCTTTTCTTTTTTTTATTAACATTTTGTTAAAATAATCATAAACTTAAAAGAGTGACTATAACTTTATACAGATTCTAAATTTTGATTATTTTTCTAAATTTCCTAAAACGATTCTAGTCAGAAACAAAAATGGCATGTCGCATAAAATGTCCATTGAAAACGAAGACGAGTTGCAAAAATTGGGGCATATGAAATTTGGAGCTGGACTTTCAAATTATTTTTTGGTGAGAGTATTTGGACTTTAAATTAGACTAGGGTAATGATATGTTCTCCATATGGAAAATTGGAGGAAACTTATTTTTATTTGTTTGGTTTTTTTTCTTTTTAATTTTTAGTGAAACATTAAGATATCAATTTGCAGGTTTTGCGAATTACTTTCCGTATCAAGAAATTGATCGCAGTCCTACTAAACCAGTGAAATCCTTGAATTGGATAATAATTTAAGTTGTTCTTTATAAATTGTGTCACATCGGTAATATATTTGTTCTCGTATTGAAGAGAAACTGAGAAGATGAGATAAGTGGTTAAATTAATTTGTGGTAGGAAATTGCCAAGTGCTAATACGTAACTTGATGTTTTTGTTCTGATTTCTTAGTTGATGTTCATATAATTCTTGGGTCCCTAAGGCTCCTACTCTTCCTAATAGTAAATGTCACTTGGATATATCTATACAACTATGTCTTAATGATATTATCATCTGTTGTGTATCACTCTGATGCGGTCTTTTGCGTACAGATTTGGTGAAACTGATCAACCCGTTGATGATATCGCTGCAGTTTTGCTCTTGGTAATTTAATGTTTCGACTCTTAAACCAGAATAACGTAACTACAAGGCTTACTTATAAGCATCCCTCTTTTCCTTTTGTGCTGGCATAACCATATCAAAGCTAGAAATTCTGCTCCAGAACTATTAAATATACGTAATGTCAGGTTTATTTTGGAGTGTGGAGTCAGCTATACCTCTAATGGATGATACACTTCCCATCCTTCGGCCTAGAGAGAGTACAAGTTAATTGTATTTGGTCAATGATTTCGTCGGAAATGAATTCTTCCCCAATTTTCCCAACGATGAGCACTTTTAACTGAGATTGGCTAATATGTCAATTTGTTGCCCAATTTCCGACGAATTTGAAAGATGATACTGTCGTTTACCAATTAACACTGAACAACTTAACTCGTTGCAACATGTAAACGTCAAGTAGAAGATAAGATAATGAAAGTGTCAAATTTGATGCCCTAAAGATCAAATAAACTGGTACATTCACCTCTAAGTTCGTATAAAGCCACGGCACATAGGTTCCACTATTTTGTACATACAGTCCCCTTTGATGATTTATCTTAATAAGACATTGTTTTGCTTCATATGCAGCACTTGCTGCTGCCTCTTCACTCCTTGGAGTCATCGGAGGAGCGCTAGCTGATCACGCTGTTGCAACTTTGGTAATTTTTCTGTTACTGCAAATTTATTTATTGACAAGACGATATTGGCCGTTTTGGAGTTGTGTCGTTTGGTTTCGACAAATTATCAACTGCTTGAAACAGGCGTAGGACATGAAACTTCACATAAAAAGTAGAAAATATGATCAAGAATGTTCTGAATTGGCCCGGAATTATCCTCGACCTATTCTGTTACACTTCTTTTTCAAAACTTCTTATCGGTTCTTTTGACTTCGCGTATTCTCTTCTTTAGTAGAAAATAAATTGTGGCTTGAATGGTTGGTTTGAAAAATGTGGAATACAGCCACTGGAATTCCTTTTGAAAACAATCAATAGACATAGAATATAAGCATCAAAATTCTGTGGCAACCGAAAACGAGTCAACAGCATCCTTCTTCTCTGCAGGCTTTTTTAATAAAGGTTCTTAGTTGGACTAGCACATTCATTCACCACATCAGTTTTATGCCCTTGACACTTTCCCAGGTTGAATCGCTAGCACTCGGCCTACACGGGTTTAAAAGGAAATTTCTTTTATCTCACCTGATCGAACCCCGCTGCTAAAAATACATTTTCTACTGCTCTTGGCTATGACTTGCACTCTAAGTAATTTCTTTCATGGATGAATTATGTGTAAGCACGCAGCAGACGAACCGATGACAGTCGTTTTCAATTTCCTTCTGCAGGCCATTGCGTACGTGGGAGGTGTTCTTTCTCTAGTGTTTGCTGCTGTAACACTGGTTGAGATTGTAAGTTAAAGGGAATAAGATACCCATATCCTTTTCATTTGATCAAAACTCATAAGCACATTGTTCGTTGTAATTATTGACATTCTGTCCCTACTTAATCAGTTTATTAGTACAAACTTTGATTCTTTGAGTGAAACATCTTGTGCTTCTGGGGGTTATGGATGGGTGAGGAGTGAAATTCTCCTTCCTTTCTTTTTTTTCAAAACAACTGATACTAAAGGAAGAGAGATTTGAACGCGAGACCTCAAGTGCAACGGTAAACCGGTTAACAGCTTGAGTTATAAGCCCAGCTTCTAGCGTGCATGACAATTGGATAGAGAATTCACACAAATTTTTTAGCTTTTCACGCATCTCTCTTGATTTCTAGCCATTGAATTAAATGAATCAAACAAAAACAACAAACTTAAATAAACAGAAGAATATCAACACCTTAAAAAAGAGTGTACCGTTTTCCGATGGTGCAAGTGTGCATAGAAGAAGTAGCAAAAACGCAAGGAACGTGGCACACCCTAACCCATCAATAGAAGCTTTTGAGGGAGAATCAAAATTCGAAAGTCATGAAAAAGGATGATTGTGGAGGCAGACAAACCCCACTCTCTCATCTCTCCTCTTTACTTTTTACGTGAGCCTTTCCTTCCACATTGGCTCCGTACGCTGCTCTGCTGGGCTCTCATATCTCTCTCAGAATTCAAGTGCTCCTCCACTTTCTTCCTTTTCACTTCCTTTTTAAATAACATAATTGTGTCCCTTTTTCTATTGCTGTGACTTCCATCTTTCTAAAATACTCTCTTATTTTATTGAGTAATGTTTCGTTGATGTTACTAATCATCTTAAATTATTACTAACATTTGAACTGAGACATATTAATATTGTCGTCTACAAACAAGATAGAATCATAATATTACATGACAGTGTTCTTGGTATACATAAAAATTTCTCTTATTTTTTTTAGGAATGTGGCCGGTTTATTCAACATTTTTATGTCTGTCTAAAAGAGCCTAGTTTTCTAAATTTGGTCTAAATAATCTTTTTCAATTACCCCATTTTTGTTAATTATGTCTTCAAATAACAACAATCAAAATTTGCCTGAATAATCTTTTTTCTCAGAGGTATTGTGTATCAATAATCAAATCCAAATCAACTTTGTTTTGGACATAAGCACGATGCTAACACATCGTAACTTGTTAGTCAACTTAACAAGTTTTGATTCTCGCATATGAATCTAATTAAACTCTTGATATTTCTAATATGCCGTTCTAGTGCTTTTATTATATCAAAACGAATCGAACTTTTAACCTAATCTAATCGTAACTCAGTTTCCCATACTTCCTCGCAAGCTAATTACAGGGCATTTGGTTATTTATCATGGTATAAATTAATGAGGGCGGTTCTGTGTTCTTCACCTTTACTGTAAAGTACAAATGATGGAATTTTTTCAAGCTGCAAGATCTTGTGGGACCACTTGTTATGCATATGCTGTGGTAGGGTCAATGAGCTTTACAAAATTGAGACGACAACCATGCAAAGCAAATGCAGTGGCAGCCACAACAACAACAACGATAATACAAATGTAGTGAAGTTAAACTTAATTAATAAATTGTTTGGTTGAATTTTTTTTTAACAAATGATAGTATTCATATTAAGAAGAGAGAGTATGTTTAACCTTACAATAAGTTAATAATAATGTGGTTCAAATTTACCTTTGGCAAAATTCGCCTTTAAGTTTTTGTTAAAGAAAATGTATTATGGTGGATTTTGAGTAAAAAAAAAATGAATCTTATAATTTCAATAAAAATAATTTTTCCAGATGACACTTTATCGTAGTAGCTGAAAATAATTATGTTTATCATACTAACGTTATTACTCTACTAAATAAATAAATAAAAACAAGTTTCTTCTCTTAGTAAGGTTAAATATCATCTTTTCATTAACTTCTCCTTAAACCATAAATATTGATCGACTCAATCTTAATATTGAAACTTTTTTATGACCTAAAACAAAATACCCCATAAATAAATCATCATGGTGGCACTTCTATAATGAGTTACTCATCGCATATAAATATATAGAGTTTGAATATACATAAAAATAACTAATAAATCATGAAAATAAAACATTACATGCAAATATCAAATAGTAATTTGTTTGCAACAATAATTACACATAAGAAACTGAGTACTGAGTGTATTTTCTTTGTAAATCTGATGCTCCACATTTGAGTAAAGTCGTATACATGTTTAGTTGGAGGTTGTTTTCAAGTGTTGACATCGTTGATATTCCACTTTCATGGTTTCAAAGTCAGAATTTTTTAGGGCTTTCGTTTGTTTGGGGAATGTTGGTGGAGACGGGAGAGGTGGAGGTGGCTTTCATAAGATTTCCAATGAAGAATATGCTCTATCATATTCGACCCCTCCGGTGGTGGTGCACATGTGAAGTTTCATGCACGTGCCATTAATCGCGTGGAAGGTGAGACCAATTACCAAACAACATAAACAACAAGAGTTCGATTCTAATAAAAAATATTTTATTTGATTTGATTTGAATGATTTTGAGTAGGTGAGTTTATGTTAAAATAATAAGAGTGACAAGGGTCTGTTTTTTTATTTTATTTTTTATTTTATCAATAACGATGAATTCCATTCCACATCAATAAAGCAATGGAAATTTAGGATGGACTGACTGGAAAATAAAATTATGGTTGAAGCAAAGAAGGTCCACAAACAGGAAAGAAGCTCCGTTTACCACCAACTGTAATCATATGCTCCGAATTTCCGACTTAACATCTTTTTTTTTAAGAGTTTATATCAAGATAAAGGACCAAAAAGTTTTTCAAAATCCATGGATATCTTCAAAAAGAAATCCTCATAGGAATTTTAATTACGCTCTCTCAATCAAGAAGAATATGATTAATATCGTAATAAACAAAAAAAATATGTTTAATATTAGGCTAATCTGTTTTTTAATCAAAAGTATGAAGCTAATCTAGGTACTAAGTATATGCAAAGTCGAAATGATTCGTGAAAAGATGTTTATATTATGGTTCAAAAGGTGCTTTAGAAGGCTACGTTCTTATGACATGTCCGACCTATATTTCCACAAATACGTTTTAGGTAGGCCATGGAACATTGTGCACTCCCTCCCACAGGCCACCCCCAAAGTAGACGCAATCCGACGGTGCAAAACTCAATTGTTGATTCTTCCGTGTCGAGATCGTGTGGGAGATAAGCATAAGATAAGTGAATAAGTTCTTGACCTCTTTGGATGGTTTGAAAAAATTAATAAAATTTTGACTGTTTTGGCAAAAGAAACAGAAATATGGTGCGTTTGATCTTTTGTCCCAGCAGCCAGCCGGCCCAGCACCACTTCTTTTTAGGAAGCATTTTTCTATCTTCGGAAATATCAAAACTTTCTTTTGAATTAAAAAGAATTCAGATTTGTAAAGTCTACATGAAGATTTTTTCCGTAGCACTAATAATAATAAAAAGCAGCAACAAAGTTTCCAACAGAAAATCTAAATGCAATGTGTCATGGCGTGAATTGTAAGCCATCAACTTTGCTGGCTCTGCCAAAATTGGCAGTAGCTTCATAGTTTTTTTTTAATTGATAATTAAATGCATTTAATTAGTTTTATTGTTGTTTTTTATGGTAAAACATTTATTATAATAGTTTAATGTAATAAAATAATAGTTTGTTTGACATATTCGGTGGAAATCAAAATTTTAAAAGATCTCAAAGTACGATATAAGTCGTTAAATTTAAATTGTATGTTTAAAATTTGACATCCTTCTTCGGAGATGCTTTTTTTTTTTTTTTTTTTTTTAGAATAGAACTTTTGGACATGCTCTTAATCATTTTGTTTTTTTTTTACCAATGTTCGAATAGTTAAAAATCTCAAAATATAATAGAAATATGTGTATTAGGCTAATTCAAATTAATCCAACTTTGTATAAGATTAAATTAGTTTAGCCTATTGTTTGGACTCAAAATAATACTTTAGGCCGAGCCCATGTTGTCCTCGATCCAATAAGAAGTATCAGGAATATTCCCACTTTGGGCCTGGCCCAGTGGAATTCGGCCAAATCCTATCACAAGATTGTTCCGCCTGGATAAAGGTGAAGTGGTTGAATCTTAGTACAATAAGGATTCTTCAGAAGCTAAGCATGCTTCGAATCAGAAAAGATGTCGAGAGTTAAGGGTTGAATCTGAGTGATTAAAGAGCTCGGTTCAGAATTCTATAGGAGATAGGATTGGTCGAGACCAAATCAGATTGGGTTGAGGAACTCTAGCCCAAGTAAAATTCTAACTCGATCGTTGAGGAAATTGCTACTATAAATAGAGAAGAGAGTGCATCATTCAAAGCCCTCCAAATCAACACACAACTACCCTTCGCAAACAACCTCTCAAAAACCTTGAGCTTTTTATTTTCTTTTTTCCCGCCAACACATCTTTAGTTTAGATAAACAGCACTGTGGAGGCAACCGACAACATCTTTAGTTTGGATTAAACAGCATTGGAGCCATAGAATCAGCTGACCGATGAGCACACTTCTTCGAGACCGACTAGTTATTTATCCCAGTCTTCGTTAACAAGGATTTTCGAGTCCTTGTTGGAAAATGTCATCTTATTAGCCTTCTCGACGAAGTGAGGTGTTACCAGGTTACTATATTCGGCACACTGAAAATCAAATTTAATATTGAACATTGTAGAACTAGCAAACAGGGCCGGCCACTCCCCTATAAATAGCCCTATTATTTGACTAAAAAGCCAAGCTATTTGCTACCCACAAACTCCTAAACACATTCTTTTAAGAATTCTAACTTTGACATCGAAGATTCTTCGGCCAAAGCTCCCCATTTATCGTGAGCGCATGAGGCTTTCGGCCTTAATCTTAGGTGTTATTATTTTATAGGTGCATTTTCGTCAAATGAGAAGACGGCGGAAATTTGCATCCACAAGGTGTTACCAAGTTACTATATTCGGCACACTAAAAGCCAAATTTGATATTGAACTTCGCAGAACTAGCAGCCTTGTCTTCAGGCTCTAGAGCCCGAAGGCCGGGACGTGTTCCTTCCTCAGTCGCAGTCACAAGATCAAGAAGTCAGCAGCCTCCCAACACCACACCAACATTCATTTTACTTCCCAGCCGAACTCGGTCGACGAGTTGGCACCCCCATATTCAACTGAAAGACGTAGTTAGCTTATTAATTACTCGGCATGTGCGCCACGTAAGCTAGCTAGTTTTTAGGGTCAACACCTATTCAATAATACGAAAATATTAAATTTTACCAAAAGAAAAATAGGAAAACTAATGAAATGGCATGAAATTTTTGAGTTTTAACGATAAGGACAAAATAAAGGGTAAAGTGAATAGTACCAGGATTGACTTTTGTAAAAAAAAATGTGTTTTTCGTTAAAGTGAACAGTACCGAGAGCTTTTTGTTAAAATTTCCAAGAAAAATAGAAAAAAATTGTTGCTGCACAATGAATTGCCCTTTTGATCTGTAAGTTTTGCTAGCTTTCCACTTTAGTCCCTATCATTTCAATTTGACAAATTTTAATTTACCCTATGCAATCAAGTCAAAAATGTAAAATCCATCAAATTGAGAAATTGAGTACCAAGGTTATAAACTGGGGATGTGCTATCCACACACCCCAACTTACTTCTCACATACCTCTTGTTAATTTCTGTCCGTTGATCTTCTTCAATTCATCTGATCTGACGGCCGAAAATTAGAAGGGTGTGTGAGAAGTAATATGGGGTGTGTGGATATCACACCCCATAAAATGAACTCAGTTATTGAATTTGATCAAAACCAACTATTGCTTACATATTAATTAAATCTCGATGACGTAAAGATTAAAAATTTAGAGAATGATAGTCTATTATTAACCACGTACTAATTGAGATTTGAAAAGAAAATTGTTATTGGCACTCCAAACTTTCTATATTTCAAAAGAAAAATATACTTGTAAGGAATGTAGAATGAGATTTTTGGAATACCAATAATATTTTCCTTGGAAAATTTTAACCAAAAATAAAATAGGCAATTCAACAATTGGGTGACTCAGTAAATGAAAATGAATTTTAGGTCTGTATTTTGCACTGGTATGTCGTGAGTTCGATTTTTTATGCTGGTAAAACGCATGATAGTATCCACAACATATATAAAATACTTTTGTAAGTCTTTCTGACTCTCGAAAAGATGAATTGTCATATCTAAACTACCAACTGGTCTTTTTCAAAAAAAAAAAAAAAAAAAACCCAAAACTTTAGTTTAAGAAACGTGCAACCCTGTTAAACAAGCAACCCATATGCGACGCGCTAGCAGAACGCGTGACGATAGCTTCCAAGATTAACCGCCAAAGCCATAGAAACAGGAAACCGCGACGGCAACCGCAACGGCTCCGCGGTTTGTCTCCAAGATATTAAAGGGCGTGGGGCCCACCGGAGTCGGAGGAAAGCAGAGGAGAGGGAGAGAGCACAAAAAGCGGTGACGAGCCGCTGCCGACGCGAAACTCAAAACGCATCTCAATTATTTTCACATCTCATCGACCGACTTCGCATCGCCACGCGACGCTCGGGGGAGCTTAACCACCGTCCGATCCGAAGCATCACATGCAGAGACAGTACACGAACTAATAAACAAAACGTTACCGCCCAACGTCGTTTTGGCTCCATGCGGCGGTTAATGTATTTGTGCGTAAAACTTGGACCGATTCATAGTATCCCTCTTCCAAGACTAACCACTCTAGTTTACGTTTGGTTAAAAGCTAACCATGGTAAGCTAATCAACGATATTCACTAGGGATATGGGCGTCTGTTCAATTATCTTATTAATATTTGTCTTAATCTTGATTACTTAGTTTGGTTGGAGATTACCCAACAAAAGATGAAAATTATTTGGAGATTTGACTCTCTAACTTTTCTAGACGATTTCATGGACTCCAATTGTTTGACTTATGCTATTACTTTTAGTAAGGTGAATGAGGGCTTTAGGTGATGTATTGCCATTGGGCGGTCGGATAACAAATTTCTCACGTGTTTGAACATATTTTTTGTGCAATCAATCACACTTTAATGTTCTGCTTAATTACAAACGATACTACGAAAGATTCAATAATTACAGTAGAGATCGTTTTTGTATAGAAAAAAGGAAATGTGTATTTGTTTTAGAGTGGGTTTATTATGAATGACTTTACTTGGACGTTATTGGCTGCATTAAGTTGATTTCAACAAGTGAATTAACTTCGTCAACTTAAGATGGTGCTTTACAGTAGTGGCGAAAAATAATTATGTCAATACTCCTCTCCTTAGCAACTAACTGTGTAGGCCGTTAACGCTATCACTCAACTAATAAAAAGAATTAAGAATGTTATCAATTTTAACAAATTATATTTAGCATCCTTGTGATTTAGGATGTGGTGCTTTCGTCTTTGTCTTTTGAAATTGGTACTTTAGTATCAGAAATTACGAATTGTTACATTACTGACTCTTTCACTTGCATTATCAATTTAGCTACTATTTTTTACACTACGCTCAATCAGCCAGACATTTGGCGATGAAGTGACATGTGTTTAGTCAAGATGGCGCGCCTTTTCAGACTGATGCGGATTGAGCATCTTGCTCGACCTTGGTTATCTAATCTCGTCTCTTCGAGTACCATTTTGGCCACATTTACGTCCCATTCTAGGTCTTTGCTACTGACCGTGAGCTGCCACGTGGCCTAATTGACATCTGGGTAGACCTGTTCTTAGCGACTTGTGCCATAAAGCTATCAACCTGCCTATGTGCCTCTAGCGGTTGGAAAGCTCTTTACATATCCTAGTCGGGCTAAGCTTATAGGCAATCAACTTTAGCGCTCGGGAGTATCCTCTACTAAACCCCTTGGACCTTAGACTTTTCGTGGCTTCTTTCCCGACCTACACTACTATGTGAGCCTAAAAGTGCCCAATATTAACACCTATAATCAAGACAGATTAACATGTGTTATGGGTAAAAAGAACATAGCTTATGTGTGATATAAGTTGATTATTAAAAAAAAAAAAAAAACAATATCGTATACGCAGATAACTTGTGATGCAAGTTGATTAGAAAAAAAAAACACAAATCTATGATATAGGTAGCTTACACGTGATCATCTACTTATTCGATGAGTAAATAAGAATAAAAATATTTGACGAAAAATTTTCAACTCAAGCTCCACTCTAGGTTCACAACAAAATGAAAAAGTAAAGAAATAAGAAGAAATAAGAAGACTAAGGCAAAATCTGAGTTGGTAACGGGGTTGGCACATGCCTTCCCACCATTACTAAAAAGAATTTAGGCACAACCTTTTTCATAGTTACAGAAAGGAACGATACTTATAAAATTAGATTTAGGAGAAATTAGGTTCACATATTTCCTTTTGCTACTCCTTTGATCAAAACCTTATTCATTTTCATTTTTTGATCAAGGTCCTTGATATTAATAGCATCATTAATTATTTCAACAATTAAATATTTTTTATTTCAAAATATATTCATTTAATGTTAAAAATGTTACAATTAGTATATTTATATTTATGGTTAAATTTGTTATCATATATTTTTAGTTTTAGTTTGTACTCATTTTTAATTTGCAACCCTTTTTTAATTTGTACCAAATTTCTTTTCAGTTTTAATTTGTACCCATATTGACACACCCCGACCGAGATCGGAGCGTGCTGGCCATCACACAACGGTGACGTAGCCATGTGCACGTGCGGAAGCTAATAGAGTAATAATATGAAAGTACGAATAATTAAAAACTAGCTTACAAAGTATTAAGACAAGTGTTAACACAAGTGAAAAACAATTTCAGAGCAGGTCTATAGCAGCCCAAAACGAAAACGACAACAATTGTACACCCGAAGGTGACCCTACAATGGTGAGTGTCTGTCAGAAACGCCGGAGAGCCTTCTGGGGAAACCACCGTAACGGCTAAGCAACTAGAACCTGGAGGGGCGCAAAACAAAAGCATGAGTGGGCAAAAACAAATCTTTCGAAAACCATTTATAGAAATACTTTCTAACCCCTCGCCGTAAAACCTGTATACTTCCCAGAAAATAAACATATATACATATGTATAAATATGCCAAACATGCTCAAAGGTATGTCATTCATGATCGCTAATATGCCATGCCGAAATCTCATCATAATATGCAAGTGCCCAGGTATAAACATGTCAATATCATATAAACTGGCAGCCGGAGTCACCTAACGTGACCTGTACGGCTGCATCTAGAGCTCAAATCTCAATCTCGATATCTGAACCTGCCCACGAGTCGGAACCACCTAAAGTGGTCTGTACGACAGGCCTGGGTGTAACATATATATACGCTCTAGTGCTACGATCACGTGAAGGCTATGCGAATAATCGCGGGTCACCTACGAGTCGGAACCACCTAAAGTGGTCTGTACGACAGGACTGTGCACCTAACTTGGATCCAAGCTGAGCGTGTGGTGCGGGAGGTGAACATCACGTGAAGGACTATGCCCTACTCTGGGCGGGAGCACTAACACCGGGGGTGCAGGTTATGAGCTCTCTAAGCATCTCAAACTACTGCTGAATGTAAATATGAATACCACTTACCTGGCACTTACCTGTGCGTCCACAGCACCCAATATGCATATGTATAAATATATGCAACTACTAATATAACCATCAATGCACGAATAATGATGAAGTAATGCATGGCATAAACTAATAAACATTTATTCAATTTCTGGGAATATATAGTATATAGGTATATACGGAAAACAAAAGCCCACTCACTGGTACGTGGAAGGGTCGTAGCCCCCCTGCCTCGAGTGACCACGCTCGTCCTCGGGGTACGTGTCACCTATATGCGAAATAACTATAAAAACGTTAACTTTAAAGCACATAACCAACTTCTCGTAATAACTTCTCATACATTGCTCAAAATGGACAAATGAATATACCAACGTGCTCTACACAACCTCAGGATCACAACCAAATTTTTAGAAAAATTTTCCTCCGCCGCACGCGCCGGCCACGCGCAGGCACGTGTGGCGCACACTGACGGCGTCAACTGACGCCGTTAGGAATATTCCGTCAAAACTGACAGATTCCGTTAACGGTGTCAGGAATATTCCGTCAGAATTGACGGAATATTCCGTCACCTTCTCCGTTCAATCTCCGGCGCCGTCGCCGGCGCCGGAAAACTGGAAAAACTTCGAACCTTGTTTTCTCGTTCAATTCTCAACCATTTTCCAAGATTTTTGCACCAAAATAACACTTAGGACTAGGAGAACATAAATATACTACTTTTAAGGGTTGAAAACCACTAGATTTTACCTGTCCAATTCTCCAAAATCCGGCCAACTCCACAACCAACGATCTCGACGTCCAAACTCGTCCAACGAACTACTCCGACACTCCTGGGGACCTCACTAAGACACCTATGAGCTTCAAAAACCCAAAAACATACTAGATTAATCTTGCATGAATAGTACCCAAGTCGGATCACTTTGAATCGATGTGAAAACGAAGGATTTCTCACCTGAAAATGGTATGGCTGTGCTCGCCTCGACCTCACGAGTTCAATGGTGTCCTTGGTTTCCTCGATCTGTGATGGTTTGGGTGGTTTTGGTGTTTGTCCGTACGTCGAAGGAAGAAGAAGAAGGAAGGGAGAGAGAGAGAGACACGAGACAGGGACAGAGGGAGAGGGAGAGTGTGACAGTGTGTGTGTGTGTGGTCCAACACATGACACACCACACAAACTACCAAAAACGTGATAAAAACGAACTAGGGGCAATAATGTAATTTCACACGTGCGTTCTAATAATCCCGGGACGGGATGTCACACATATATTAATTTCTTTTTGTGCCCATATTTTATAAAGTTTTATTTGTATTTGGACCCATATTTTTTTATTTATTTGTACCCATGCTAATTATATGTACCATTCATGTAATTTTTTTCAAAATTTTAATCTTAAAATGTACCCTTATATATATATATATATATATATATATAATCTATCCAATTTTTTTTCGAATCCATTTTAAACTTATATGGGTACATTCTTTTTTCTTTGATTTTATATGTAACATCCCACATCGCCCAGGGGAGTGATCCTTAAATGTATATTCTCATCCCTACCTAGCACGAGGCCTTTTGGGAACTCACTGGTTTCGGGTTCTGTAGGAACTCCGAAGTTAAGCGAGAAGGGGGCTAGAGCAATCCCATGTTGGGTGACCCATTGGGAAGTTGCTCGTGAGTTCCCAAATACAAAACCGTGAGGGAATGGTAAGCCCAAAGCGGACAATATCATGCTACGGTGGTGGAGCTGGCCCCAAAAGTGGTCCCGCCCGGGCGGGGATGTGACAATTTGGTATCAGAGCCAATCCCTGGCCGGAAGTGTGCCGACGGGGACGTCGGGCCCCTAAGGGGGGTGGATTGTAACATCCGAGTGATCCTTAAATGTATATTCCCATCCCTAGCTAGCACGAGGCCTTTTGGGAGCTCACTGGCTTCGGGTTCCGTAGGAACTCCGAAGTTAAGCGAGAAGGGGGCTAGAGCAATCTCATGATGGGTGACTCACTGGGAAGTTGCTTGTGAGTTCCCAAAAACAAAACCGTGAGGGAATGGTAAGCCCAAAGCAGACAATATCGTGCTATGGTGGTGGAGCGGGCCCGGGAAATGATCCGCCCCCGGCCGGGATATGACATTATATCCATGTTAAGTTTAATCGAAGAAATTTACTAATTTTATTAAGCCTAATATCTTTCTTTTTATTCTTTTTTTTTTTTGTGATTTTGAAGAATGTACCCATGTTTTGATACGATAATTTTGTTATTAATTTTGATGAATGTACCAATGTTTATATATATATATATATATATATATATATAGACACACACACCCACACACAATAGTATATTTATATTTTAATATTTTTAATCCCACAAATTATGGTTTTTTTATTTAAAATCTCATTAATATAAACAACTATAAATTTCAATTTTTAATTTAAAAAATATAATAACGTACATATAAATAAATTATTACATTAATTTCAGGGACTTAGATCAAAAATTGAAAATTAACAAGATTTCAGTCAAATAATATTCATAGTTAGGGATCGCATCCAAAGTCTCCCTTAGATTTGTATAAGTTTTCTCTTTTTAATTGTGTGTATCTAGTTCTTGTAGTAATTTTCTAACTGTTGCCTAGGTTCCAAAAAAACTTCAAAACCCTCATCCACATATAGAAAGAGAACATGCCAACAAAAACACTTTTTAAATTTCTAATAGTTTAAATTGAATATTTGTTTTCACTTTGTATAAGATTTCTTTGTTTGCATTTTAAAATAATAGTTCCTTGTACCTCTAACGCTTGAATTTCTTTCCACCCCAATTAATGTCTTTTGTTAGTGTTAATGGAATTATTCGAATCAATCACATTGGTATCACCTCAAGTGGTATATCTGTAATATGTGTTTCCTTTTGTCTTTTTTTTAACAACTTTCTTAATTGCATGTATCATGAAATTAAAATAATTAAAAATTTAACATTATTAAGATGAAGCCGAGCCTGGTAGCGTAGGTATGTACCTAAATAAGACATTAAAGCGATTGATCGGTGATAGAGCTTTGGTTAAGCAAAGCATGGTGTTTAAAATATGTTCACTACTTTTGTGAAATCATTTTAAGCACACTTTAAGTTACTCGGGTTAGTAAGGACGCTTCATCCTTACGAATGGGGTAGCCAACAAACAAACACACAATACAAACATTATTAAGATGAAAACAAATTGCACATGACTTGGGATTAACTATGCAACCAACGTCAAATTTCACAACACTTTTAGAATTTGATAATGGAAGAGACGACGAAATATGTAAGTTATATTGTAAATGACTTCACACAAACCAAAGTGCACACACACCATGTCACCATTGGATATGCTTGACAAACAAGCATACTAGCGTAGTAATTCAATTGTTGACACTCAATCTCACATTGATATAATGAAAGACTTTGCATCGGCTTATAATTAGTAAGTTGGGCTATTTTTAATATTGTCATTTGAGTTTATGGTGGAACCACAACTTTTTTCATAGTATCAAAGCATGTTTGTCCCACGTGTGAAGTCAAACAGCCACACGCTCTCCACATCACCCTGTTGTGTTGTTCACGGTATTAGAATTGAAACTTCGCCACACGTGCGGGACTATGTTGAGCATGAATCGCACATTGATAGGAAATAGAACCTTGCATTGGCGTATAAGTTGAGATACTCTTCATATTGTCATTTATACTGAAACCACAACTTTCTTTCGTGATAGAAGGGACATGGGGTTGTCATGTATTTTACTATAAAAAATAGGCCACAATTCGATCTCCGTTTAGTTTACTTATCTAAAAGTAAAACTCTAAATTTCAAACTTTAAAGCTTACATACTAAACCGAAAATAATTTAAGTTAACTTAGTTTGTATCGGTTCATAACTAGAGCAATAAAAAAAAATATTGAGTGTTTATGATACAACACGTAACATGATTTATTGTACTTATATCTCCTTTTGACAACACATAGTGCAGATGAACTTGGATTTACCATTTCCGATTTAGTTATTAATTTGGGTTATTTAGTATATAACTAGGGTTGAATTTCTTTCCCCCAAATTTCTCGAGTGCCACGTGGGTGAGTTATTGTGTTAATGTGAACCAAATGACGATAATAGTCACCGACTTGCTTTAATGAGACAGGAATAATATGACACTCACCTTAAAATTAAGAGTTTGAATTAATTTTCTAACCAAAAGCCTCAGATTTCTATTTGTGTAGAAGAGACTTAGGATTGGTTTGGTATTGTTGTGCTTTGAAAAAAAAAATATTTCTGCTGTGCTATAAGAATAAGCTCATTTTTACTGCTTCATGTTTTCAGTTTTTTTTTCACTCAAAATTGTGAAAAATAAACTGTTTTTAAGTGTTTACCAAACATGTTTTTGAACTCAACTATTTTTTTTTTTTTTTTTTTTTATGTCTAGTTTTTATAAAAGTACATTAATACCAAACTAGTTTGTAACTATTTTTTTTTTTTCACCCAAAAAAATAGGCCGAGCTACAGCTAACAGTGAGTGCCTCCGTGCCTAGGTGAAGCCGATGCGAATGACTGTACCTCTTCAAGGTGATGCTGCTCCTTAAAGAAGACGATGATGCTTTTTGTTTTTAGTTGTTTACTTATTTATTTTTAGTTTTGTTAGTTGTAATTTCTAAATCTTTAAAAAAATAAAAAATAATGATTATTCCATGTGACACCATATAATTGGTTAGGTGGGAACTATTCGTGTGCAACATCTGCACGCTAAAAAAAATGTGACAGAAAGAAGAAATGACCAAATTAATTTCCGAGACTCATTTTTAAGAATTAAATTGATGAATTTTCTAGGATACCCAATTTTTTATTTCAAGGACCATTTTAATTAGAATGTCTAATTTTTGGGACCAATTATGATACAAATCCTTATATATTGGTGTTGTCTTTTATATTGTATATTACATATTTTGATTATCTAACAATGGATACAAGTTCAAGGTAAAATATCATCGAGGCACCGCATAATCAACGGAGTTTCCATTCACTTGTTGGAGCGAGTATGTTAATGACAACCCAAATCCACTTTCCTTATCATTATCTTTACGCCAAATCATCATGTCATGTTGTTCATCGAATACAAATATAATCTTTTTGTAACGTCTAACTTTAAGTGTTTTGCTTTCCTTGTCAAATATTATAATTGAACCATCACACATGCTCAATCTAGCTTTAGAATATACTCAAATTATGGGCTATTGTTGCTAGAGTAAATATTCAAGAAGTGGCACATTTCAACTCAAAGGTTTGTTCATGCATGTGCATTTCATATCTCTATTTGTGTTGCATTCTATCTAGTTTGATTGTCTAGTTAATTTTGCACGCTGACTTCCAGCTATCTAGACACACATATTAAGACAGCCTACATGGGCTGACTAACACCTTTCTGATGGTAGTCAGTTTCTAGTCATTGATCTGCCTAGATCTCATTTGTAGCTGACAAGTGTCCTGGAGACAAGTTGGCTGATGGAAATTCTTATTTCCTTGGGTATATTTGTTCCCTAGGGTTTCATTTTGTTCTTGGGGGTTTAGAACTTAGTTTTAGAGAGAGGGAAGGAGAGAGGGAGAGAGAGAGAGAGAGATCTTCCTTAAAGGCTTGAAGCTTGCATCTTCACCATTGATGAACCCTAATTGCCAAACCTTCCTCATGCATTAAACACCCAATCATTGTCTATTACGGTGGGTCACATTGTTTTAAGGTTTTGCATTTATGTCTTGGTATGGTTTTAAGCTTTAAATTCATTTTTTTAGACCACACTTTTGGATTCAAGTTAGATTCTTCCTTTAACTGTTTGACTAGAGAATTTGACTGGTCATTTGAATCTAGATTTCATGTGCATATCATAAAATCATATCATATCATTAATCATGTTGATCTTGGTGCCACAAAGTGAAGAGCTCAGGAGAAGCTGCCATCTCGTGAAGACCGAAGGAGTCCATCTCATGTAAGGCAAAGTTGCACAAAGGTAAAACTGCTCCATATATAGGGATCTAGGAATTGAGTTTGTGTGATCTTTGTATAAACTTTTGTTTACGCTAGTGGATTGGACTCAGTGGAGAGTCCTCGGTTTTTTAACCCAAAGATGGGTTTTTCCAGCCAAAAATGTCTTGTGTTCAAGCTATGTTTATTGTGTCACACATCCCACATACACATACATGGTACATATATCTGTTGAACAATTAAATGATATGTGCTCACTGTCATGCTCACTTGACACATTAACTTACAACGATCTATAGCGTTACTAACTAGGATAGTTTTTGTGAACTGAAATTGGTATTTAAATATCAGATTTATCGACTAACAAATATATCTTAGTTGATTGGAGGGCTCGACTGGTCAGTTCAGCGTATTATAATTTTTATATACAGGATATTCTACCTGATACCAATTTCACTTTTACAACACATCAATATGTCATGTGATAAATACACCATGTAAGTAATCATCTTAGTAAGGAAATATATTAAACAAGTGTTATCAGACTATGTATTCAAAGAAATTTCCATTCATTTGACACAATAAAATTGTTAACGACAACTTAAACTCCACCTCACTCGTTATTATCTTCATACTACATCAGCATGCCACGTTATTCATGAAATACAGAATCTCTTATTTGGTTAGACATGTCAATGCACATTGTCAGCACATGATCCAAGATTAGGAAAATATATTTTTTCGTGTGGCAAATAGGGAAAGTAAGAAGAGGAAAAAAAGAGAAAAAGACCGAAGAGGCATCTTGTGTGAAAAAAATAGGAACCGTTGATTACCATGATGCTCTCTCTCTCTCTCTCTCTCTCTCTCTCTCTCTCTGTGTCTCTGTAACCCTGGTTATATTTTTAACAACCCACAGTCGTCTGCTTTTCCACGTGCCTCCCCCCCTTTTTTTATTAACACGCGCACCCCTACACCGCTTGCTTCGTCATTTCCGCATCTCCCTCTCTCTCTTCTCTATCTCGCCGACTCATGCACTCTCCACCCGGCGCCTCTCAAGAACCCTAAAACCTTGACATCTACCTCGCACCGCCGCACCCAGACGATTCCAATCCGAATCTGAGGTAATTACTGCGAAAATTTTCGTCGCTAATTCTCGGTCGGTGCTGTTATGGCGACGCCTGAGCTCTGTTTTTGAAGTGTTTTCTCGGTTTTTTGTTCCAATTTCTGGAAATTTTGGTTTGTTGTTGTAGTTTGGGTGAGAAATAAAAGGGGAGATTTTTGAAGAACTTTGCTTTCATTTTGCTATCAATTTTATTGTCTTTTAGTTAATCTATACATATATATACATATATATATATATATATATATTTAAAAGTGGGTTTTGAGATATATGATTAAGCAACTGTTTGGCTGAGTGAGCTGAAGGAGTTATGAACTGGATTTTCTTGTCAGCCAAACGAAGCTAAGCTTGGCTCTGTTGATTTAGTTGGTGCCCCCACCCACCTCTATTTTATTTTAATTTTTTCACTTTTGAATGAATTTTTATGTGCTTTTTGTGACTTGTTACTAGTATTACACAAATCTGCTGACAAATTTTCATTTTTTTCCCGTTTTGTTTCGATTTATTTGCCAATTTTGTACCTTTCAATTTTTTTTCTGCTGATTTCTCTCTTATGGTTTGTGAATTCCTATAAAAATTACGTTAAAATTGATATAATGATCTTTATATCTCTGTTTCTTATTTGTTATGATATTTTGTGAAAGAATGAATTTGTTTTCTTGTTTAGAATGAAACCGATTATGTTTTGTGTTAATTTGATGAACTGAGTTACTAATTGTTTCCTATATATTATGTGTTTGAATCTGTTCTGGAAGCATTCAAGTAGTTAGAAATTGAACCCTTTCAATTTGGGTTTGCCGAATTTGTTAAATCATATATGTGTATATCCCCCTTTCTTTTTTAGTTATTTGCCTGAAAAAGAAGGTTGGGGGTCTTGAAAGCCATTTGGGAAAGTCTCTTTGTTTGAATTAATGGCTATTTATTCGGCGTTTTTTGAGCTGTCATGTGAGAATCAATTGGTTTGATTTGTTTTTCTTTTAGGATCTTGTTTCCTCTTTAATCACCCTTCTTATTTTCTTGTCTGCCTACCAATTTTGCAAATGTACTATAGTTGTTCAGTCATAACTGTCTATGTTACTGCATACTCTCTTCTTATGATAACCGGTTTTTTTTTTCTTCGGCTTTGTAGACTTCTGAGGCGCTGGTTCTTTCTCCGCTTGTGATGATCTGCTTTCTTCTCAATTTTGAGTAGATCGAACGGATTCAAGGTTGTTATGATCACCTCTGTTGTTTCTTCCTAGATTTCTATAGCTTGAACGTTTTCTTATACTTGGAACTTTTAGGACCTTTTTCTAATGGGCGGTGTTGTCACCTGTGAGATTTGGCTACTTTAGTATAATAACTCTTTACTCTAATGCAGGATGATTTATTGTCACAATGATGCTGTAAAGAAATCAAGTTCCCTAAGATTCATGTACTGCTGCAGTTGACCAGCAAAAGTTTGGTTTAAATTCTGTGGTCGAAATGGATCGGCGTGATACATCAGGATTTGTTAGTGGGGGTGGGATGTACTCTCCCAGAGACATCTAACTCTAACTTTGTAGATAATTTTATTTAGCCCAGAAGTTGGCACTGTTCTGTTGCAATTCGATTAGGTCTGTGTAAATTATTTTAGTCGTTACTTAATGGACAATAGGTTGCAGAGTCTGGGTTTCGCTGCAAATTTTTCTTCAAATGCCTTCAAGATCGTGGGCAACTCCATGCAAGTTGGTGAAGCTGGAGGGGAGTATTCTGCAGATACTATCTTACGGCTTAATTCCCCTGGTTCTTCAATGGCTTACATGCCAAGCCCAAAAGGAATCAAACGGAAGTGGAGTTTGGTTGGTGGATCTTTGACCCAGCATGTTGGATCTTCACTGGCGCTTGGGCTTGGCCGTTCAACAAGTTCTTCAGACAGCAAGGGGAGCTCAGCTACTGCTTGCACTATAATGTCTTCAGCCAAAGAAATGGATGAGGAGTCCTCGATGGATTTTGAATTGGACTTTGCTCTTCATCTTGGAAATGAAAAGGTACCTAGCCTGAGGAAACCTGCTAAGAGTGCACTGGAACTGCAGCCTAAGGTTGACTTGGAGTTAAGTCTCTCCACTGGGTTGTCTGAATCTGAAATCACTAGTGTCAATCCTAGCCCTGGCTCGGTCCTTTCAGGCATGGAGTTGCCATTGGCGGCTGGTGGGGCCCAGACTGTAGATGGAGTAACTTCATTCCCTTTGAAGCGAAGGTTTTCCATGCAACCATTGCAGACTTCATTCAACCCAGGGGCTAGCATCCTTTTCAATGAGGTTTCACAAAAGATGGACTTTACTGCTACTGTTCCGGATCTCTCATCAAGCATGTTAACCACACCAAATAGCTCAGTCACCTGTATTTCTTCTGGGATAACACGGAAACAACAGTCACAGCATCGCAGCTCTAATTCAAAGACATGCCAGGTTGAAGGGTGTGGAAAGGGTGCCAGAGGTGCCTCGGGCCGTTGCATATCTCATGGTGGTGGTAGGAGGTGTCAGAGATCTGGCTGCCACAAGGGCGCTGAAGGCAGGACAGTGTACTGCAAGGCCCACGGTGGTGGCCGGAGATGTGAATTCCTTGGGTGCACAAAGAGTGCAGAAGGACGTACAGACTTTTGTATTGCTCATGGTGGTGGCCGGAGGTGCAGTCATGAAGGTTGCACTCGAGCTGCCAGAGGGAAATCAGGATTGTGCATCAGGCATGGTGGTGGCAAGAGATGTCAAAGAGAAAATTGCACAAAGAGCGCGGAGGGCCTTTCGGGCCTTTGCATCTCACATGGGGGAGGCCGTCGATGCCAAGGTATAGGATGCACAAAAGGGGCGCAAGGGAGTACATTGTTCTGCAAGGCTCATGGTGGGGGGAAGCGGTGCACTGCTCCTGGTTGCACCAAGGGAGCTGAAGGGAGCACACCCTATTGCAAAGGCCATGGTGGAGGGAAAAGGTGTGCATTCCAAGGTGGTGGGCATTGTACAAAGAGCGTGCATGGTGGTACCAACTTCTGTGTGGCACATGGGGGTGGCAAGCGATGTGCCATGCCTGAGTGCACAAAGAGTGCGAGGGGACGAACTGACTACTGTGTTCGACATGGTGGGGGAAAGAGGTGCAAGTCTGAAGGGTGTGGTAAGAGTGCGCAAGGCAGCACTGACTTCTGCAAGGCTCATGGTGGAGGGAAGAGATGCTCATGGGGCCATCCGGGGTCAGTTTATGGTGTCCAAGCTAGCGCCCCTTGTAACTCATTTGCAAGGGGGAAGACAGGCCTCTGTGCTCTCCATAGTGGTCTGGTTCAAGATAACAGGGTTCATGGAGGTATTACTTTGGGACCTATGGTTCAAGACCCTAAACGTGGGAAGTCGGAGAAGATGAAAGAAGTAGTGATTGCTGATGACATGAATGTTGATGTGATGAATATCGTGAGTGGCATAAGGACTTCAGCAACTGGAGCTTATTCTGACTTGAAACATGGTGGTGAATCTTCAGTCCCCACGATCGTGCCAGAAGGCAGGGTGCATGGGGGAAGTCTGATGGCTCTGTTGGCAGGCGACGGTTTAGATTCGAACGCAAACAGCATGGGAAGCAATCCATCTGGGCCAAAGAAATCCTACATGATGCATCAGAACTGGATGTAAGGCTATTTCCTATCTTGTTCTTTGATTCGGTCTCAGTGGTTGGCAAGTGTTTCTCAGGTAGTCAGCATGTCTGTGTCCTATGTTTCTTAGTTTGGTTTAGTCCTTTGATATACATTAGAAGTCAGTTCTCATTCATTGGTTCAAATGGAGAGAACCCGTAAGCGCTTAAAAGATGTTAGTGTAACAGTTGTTATGGGTATATCAAGGTAGGGCATATTGTTAGAAGTTGAGGAGTCAGGTCATTGGTGTTCTTTCCTGTAAATATGTCTGTCGTTCCAGCAGTTTGTTTGTGAATACAGGTAAGGTTATACCGCCTGTAGGGTCGGTCAGTGTGTCAGAAATTCTGGTGCAATAAAAGCCTTTTTCTGAGATCATTATAATCCGTTTCCGTGTTTGGTTTTCTTGTTTGTCTTGCTATTTAGTTGCTATTAAGTTTTTGATGTTTAAAGGTATTTGCGATTTGATAGATAATTGGGAAATTTGGCTGAAATGATAATTTTACAAATCTCAATTGTTGACATGAAAGTTTTTTATTAAATGATCGGTATGTCGCCAATATTTGATTGTTGCTGTTGGTATGTGATTTTAATGGATTTGTAAAATGATCGTTTCGGTCGATTTCCCTTGATGATTCTCGGTCCGTGACAAATTCGTGTGAACTCAGAACATGACATGATTTTATTTTTATTTTTTTTGAAGAAACGATATTATGTACACTACACTAAGAGGAGGTGGGGCTAAGCTTTACATCGAACTAGTAATAATGTAGTTTAAATTCGTCTTTGGTGAGAATAGAACCTTAGACCTCTCATTTACAAGTGACGAATTCACTTGACCGTAACATAAAGTGGCGACATGTTCAATGACATGATTAAACATATGATTAGGATGGATTCATCTACAACAATTAGTGATCCTTTGGAGAAGTATTAAGAAGAAATAAAACCGGTTAATGATGTATTATAAATAATCCTTTGGAAATAGGTCAAAATTTTGGAACTTATTTCTGGATTTTCCTTTTTATTGAAACTGCAACACAAGTTTACATGATTATTTTTGGTATTAAATCTGCATATGTGGAGCTTTTCCTTTGTATGCCATAATATTCCCCTCTGTCAAGTTAGAATTTGGCCAGTTTAGAAAGCTCATCAACTGCTTCAACCAAGTGATCAAGCCTGGCCACAAACTCTATCAGCAACGAAGTGAAGTTGGCCAGGGACAACGCTGCCGTGCTTTCCAACGCCTTCATCCTCGGCAAGAAGTCTCCAGCCGATCCCTCTTCTTCAAAAGCATCAACCTGTCGAGGTGGCCATGAGTAATGCTGCCTCCTCGACTGCTTCCTCATCAGCTCATGGTAATTGTTAGGCTCCGTCTGCTGCTGCTGTGTGCTTTGGTTTAGTTGCTGGCTCAAGTTCTTCTCGAGGCTATTGCTGCTGTCGAGATCAGCCAGTTGGCTGGTGACATCGGAGAAGGTGTTCGACAAGGTTAGAGAGAGCCTGGTGAGTGGCTTGGAGTAGGTGTTGGTGTCCGGGGGTTCAGACGGCGATGTGAGGAGGTAAGAGTGTATGTCGATGGCGCGTTGGAGTCGCTCTGTTGAGCTGTGGAGTTTCATCAGTAGGGATGTTCTGGTGCTTCTTTTCATGTCGCTGATGTCTTTGCCTAGACTTCTTACCAGTTCTGCGGCGTGGCTCGTCGCATCTCGGATCTCCGATTGGAATGTATTCCGGAGGTTGTAGGGTGCCTAAACACCAATCAATAAAAAAAAAAAAAATGCAAATTATTAGCAGATTATCATCACACAAATTGTTTTACTGAAAGGACAATGTTTGGGAGGTAAAAAATTTAAACCAAATTTGCAAATCAAATTATGTGTCACCTCCTAGAAATAAGCACGTTAAACAATACTTCAGTATTAAGTCAATCATCAACTACATCATTTGGTTTAAAATGTTGGCTTCCGTTGCATTACCGTTATCGAAATAATCTCTTTCATACTTTTTGTCATAACCATTATAATAAAAGGAAATTAATGAAAATAGTTTGAAAACTTTGAGTTTTAACGATAAAGATAAAATAAATGATAAAATGAATAGTATCATGATTGACTTTTTAGTGTAAAAATGTAGTTTTTCGTTAAAACGAACCATACTGAAAACTTTCCGTTAAAATTCCCTATAATAAATCCAATTTTTCCCATTGAAAACCAATTTTAACCAATTATATCTCAAAAAAAATTTCTTTGTATTTATCTTTTTCATCACAAGGCATAATGCGCGATAAGCGACATAAGAAAAATGATATATACCTAGTTGTAGACATCTTCTCGAGTGAAAGTGTTTTAAGGCCCCACAATCCCCACTAACATTTGATTGTTTTTTCTGAACAAATTCAATTGGGGTTGTGAATCAGGTCATAGGAATATCTTTACGTGCTTGAGAATGACGATTAAAAACAAACCAGTTGATCATCGTCATGCTTTTTAGCACGTCACGTAATAATAATAATTATTATTATTCTAGTGCCAATTCTTAATTCCTGGTCCCTAAATATTGGACACTAACAACACCAAGAGAATAAACACATCGTATAACTTGTATCCTTTGATTCCCAGCCAGCTCTTAATTCTTTCCAAATATTCCCCAGCTTCTAATTGTATAAGGGAAAAGAGTTTATGATTCTGGCCTATCTGATTCTATATTATTTTTAGGCCTCAAAAATATCAATTAAGTCATTTTTTCTTGTCGACAAATCACATTTTAAGTTTTGTGTGGAAAAGTTTCTTTTATTATTTTAATGAGTTGCATATGTCAAACTGTGATTTGCATGTAAGAAGGAACGACTCGTTACATTTGTTAAAAATCAAAGGGAAAATTAGGTTCACATCCTTCTTTTTGTTACTCTATTGATTAAAATCCTATTCATTTTCAATTTTTGATCAAGGTCCTTAGGTATTAATAACATCATTAATTATTTGAATAATAAAATATTTTTATTTTTAAATATATTCCTTTAGTGTTAAAAATGTTACAATTAGTATATTTATATTTATGGCTAAATTTTTTTATCATATATTTTTATTTTTAGTTTGTACCTATTTTTAATTTGCAAATATTTTTTAATTTGTACCCATATATTAGTTTCTTTTTGTGCCCATATTTTTTAAAGTTTTATTTGTGTTTGTACCCATGTGTATACCGTCACGTGACATTGTATTTTTAATCAATGATAGAAAAATTACATATGGTATATTTATGTTTTATGCCTAAACTTTGTATCATATATTTATATTTTTAGTTTGTACCCACTTTTTAATTTGCAACATTTTTTTTTTAAATTTGTGGTATTTTCTTTTTTAGTTTATTTTGTACCCATGTATTAATTTCTTTTAGCGCCTATATTTTTTAAAAATTCATTTGTACTCATAATTTTCTAATCTTTTATCTGTACACTAATGTACTCATTCTTCTTTATTAATGTACCACTTTGTTATATGTGAAATGTATCATTTTTTTTGTAAAATGTACCAATTTTTTTTAACACTATGGATACATTCTTTTGCCATTTATTATTTCTTATTTTTACATAGTTTTTATCCATTTATTCAATCAAAATGTTTGAATTTTTTTATTGTAACCGTTTCTAATAATATTATAATGAGGGATTTTAAATTTATAGGATTATAAATCTCATAAAATATCAAATAATTAATGTCAAAACTATAAAAATATAAATATTAATAGTAATATAATGAGGTGTACAAAGTCAAGGGACTTTGATCAAACTTTGAATACTATTAAGATTTTAATCAAAGAATGTTAAGGATTAGAGACCGCATCCAAAGTATCCCTAAACTCGAAAGTCTTCACGTATACACATGGAGAAGGAGAATATATACCTGAATTTCAGAGTGCAAAACTCCATGAAGTGCCATAACCTCATAAGCACAATATCTCAAAACTGCTGCCACCTTGACATATTCTGACCAGGGATAGAAGAAGTGCCTGAATCTGCCGTGCGGTGGCTCCCATTTTGCCGACACAGCCTTGCATTTCAAAAAATATATGTTCAAACTTTTTCTGGTTAACTTTTAACCTTTGATTAATATTATAAAAACCAATTAATTAAACAAGTTTAATTAATTATTACCAAAGCCTCCAATTTTGCTGATGAGTTCAATGTGTTCTTGCACTTCCTATAAGCAGGCTCATCTGGAAACTCATCCATAACAGTTTTCGAGAATTCAGGGTGCACTGACCCGTCATCTTCTAGATATTTCCTAACACATTCTGAGAACAATTATAAGAAACATATAAATGGTTATATTTCTGTCTACTTTATGATAAAATGCAATCATCTAATCCAAAATCAATTAACAAATAATGAATATTATAATTTGCTCTGATACTATGTTATAATGTGAATATTAAACTTAAAAAATCGATTTATGTGTCAAGTGGAGTCTACTTGTTATATCAAATATTATAATTGACATAATCAAGATGGGGTCCGAAAATGTAGTCCATGTCTAGCATGGGATTTACATGCATGGCATGTTTTTAGGTTTATGTACGTATGTTGCATGCACGTTATTATTAACATATACGATTTGCAATTTTCACCGTTGTTGGAAATTAAAAATACTAGTCGATTATTTTTGGCATACCTTCAAGTGAGTCGGCCACCGAGTTAAAGTTGTTGACTAGCTCCTTATGCAATTGCTCACCAGCCCAAATAGGGCAAACAAGCACATTCACTAAGACAGCTACAAACCCTCCGATGGCGATAGAGTAGAGTCGATCCATTGCTGTCCTCATCGGGTTTCCCATCGATAAGCGATACCCAGAAACAACGATCAAACAATAGGTGAAAAGTACGACCCTGAACCCATACTCATATGGCACGAGTGATGGCCACAACTTCATGAACGATGTAATGGTTCCTGCATAAATAATCAATTAATTCCAACAAAAATAATAAGTGTTTGATAATTTGATCAATTTCTATGTGTTTACATGGCTTTTATGATCGTCATTTGGGGATATTCGATGTGTGACATACCGATTATGAAGATGCTAAAGCCAATGATGATAGGTTCAGCTACGCGTCCAGAGCTTAGTGCTACTTGAGCAACACTAATGGCCAAGATTCCGGCAAGCAAACTCCCAAGAGCTCGGTTAAATCCTCTGTTAAAAGTTGCACCTAGAACAACAATGATACATGCTACATGGGCTTCTATATATAAACTAAATAAGCTGTTTGGTTACATATCAAAGTATACATGATTGAAAAGAAAACATTTGCTTGGTGTCAGGTTCCAATATCAGTGATCACCGTCCATGATTTAATTTCCTTGGTGTCAGGTTACTACTTGACACATGGTGTATATGTATGGCATACAATTGATGGGTGTTTTGCCTCACTATGTTTGATATATATTTGGTCAATGTTACTCAATTTGATCAAATATCGACATTGTACTAGGTATTATAAATTGGTATCCAAAATCAACTATCACCGTACATGATTTAATATGCTAATTGATCTTAAATTACTTGCAAATATGCACACGTAATATGCATGCGTAGTTGGATATGCTCTTTTTACCATCCACATATATATTGTAACCTTAGCTAGCAAGATGCTAAGTAGTTAGCATGTACAGGATAAATTGGCATAAATATATGTGCTTATGCATGCATGCTTTGATTTTTATGTATGCATGCACGTACGAACGTACCGACTGTATATTCGAACATGATGGCAACAGTGAGGATAGACCAGATGATATTGGTGCCAAAAACTTCATAAGGTGCTCGGAAGAGTATAAGCAAAGACACAAGAAGCACAGCCAGCCCCACTTTCAGTGAGAATTTCACCCTGTTGCTATCTTCTCTGGCAAATTCCCAAACGTTCCACACCCAAGCCTTAAGGGAGAAGCCTCCTCCTTCTCCTTCTCTTTCTCCCTTGCTGGATTCATGCTGTTTGACTTTCGTCACAGAACAAGGGATGTTAATCTCAATACTATGACTACCCTTTTTTCCATTCATTCTCCAATGAAGCAGTATAGCCTCCCCCAACTCTTCTATCAGGTGCTATTTCTCTAAGAGCCCCGTATTGTCGAATTAATCGCTTATAATAAAAGCACTTTTCGAAGAAGCCGGGAAGAACAAGGGAGGAGATAGATCAAATTAAACTGCGAGAACAGTGTTGAGTAGTAGGATTTGAGGTGTGTTCATCAGAAGAGAAGAGAGTAGGTTTTAAAGAGGAGGGGTGGTAGCTATGTTTGATGGGCAAGTAGGTTAAAAAGTACGTCTAGTCAGGATGTCATATATACAAGAGAATACAATACGACAATAATAGAAAAGAGAGAAAATGAAGCTAAACCCTGAGGATAAAAAGATGCTTAATTACAATAATGCAGCCTGCCCTGCATGCATAGAGAATTAGAATCTCAAATGCAGTTTTCAATCGCCAAACACGTTTTCTCTTCCAAATATCGACCTCGTGAAGGTGGTATTTGCAGAAGTATACTGGTACACAATCTATCTATATATATATATATATATATTTTTTTTTTTTTTCTTCTGAAAATTTAACTTTTCCCCTCCAAACTCATTTTTTCTAGCCTATAACCTATATTATTTTTATCCCAATAAAACCCAGTGATTAGGATCCAGTTAAGCAACTTACCAATTAAGTTTAAATACCGCAAAATCATTATTGTAGTGTGTATGTTAATATAGAAACTAATATGGAAGGTTTTGTGATATGGATGTAATTGATCACGTGCATTCAAGTTTGACAAGGTCTTTCGCCAAAGGTACATTTAAACTACATTATTACTCGCCTTATGAAACTTAGCTCATTCCCCCATCTCCTCAGAGTAGATAAGAAAAGATTAATGGATGGACTATTTTGATAAAATTAGGGTTAATCAAACTGAAATTTAAAATAAAAAAATCCCAAATTAATTTCTACATCTATTAGAACCATATTTCATGGCTACAGACCTTGTCAAACTTGAATGCACGTGATCAATTACAACCATAGTACAAAACCTTCCATATTAGTTTCTATATTAATACACACACTGCAAACATGGCTTAGCGGAATTTAAAAAGAGATAAAAACTAACACAAACTTAATTTAATAAGTTGCTTAGTTGGATCTTAATCACTGATATTGGAGGGGAGAAGTTATATATTCAGTTGTTTTTATGGTGAAACCTCAACTTTTGTTATGTTTTCAGAGCATATTAGCACGAGTCTTAAGCTCAGCGGCTACACGTGCTCCAAGTTACCCAATTTGTGTTGTCCACATAATAAACTTGAAAATACGTCTCACATGAGGGACGTTTGAAAATGAGAAGAAACGTCTCACAATGGAAAAGTTTACCAAACCTTGCATGTCCTTATAAGGTTACTCCCTATATATATTGCTAATTATAGTGAACTGTCAACTTACCATGTCATTTAGCTGGTAAGATATAATTGAGAAATAGATATAAACTAAAACTTAACGATAAAATATATATATATATATATATATATATATATATATATATATGAGACGGCCAATAAACACTAACATGTATAATCCCCTTGATAATTTGGTCAGTGTTACTTCACAAACTATTGCTGTAATTTACTCGAATGAAAATTTGTCTTTTTCTCTTGAGATCAGCAGTGAGGTGTATTAAGGAAAAAAAATTAGGATTTGAATAGGTCCTCACTTTTGTTAAAGGAAAGTTCCTTGATATTTACCTAGAAAAGGGAAAGAGTGAACTGAAACAAGAGGAATATTGTATAGAACAAAGAACTCAGAAGCTACACCTAGTTTCACAAGGAAGCCTCTTTGCGATCTTTCTTTGCTGCAGGAATATTTCCTAGGATTTGGATACGTGATCAATGGCTGCTCATTGTTCTGGTATATGCACAAGTTGTCAAAATTATTATATCAAAGAATTTTCTATCCCTAACAATCTTCAGACTTCAGCATGCTTTCTCTGGTGGTTGCTTTTCTATCCCCTTGCCTCACCTCAATGATTTAAGCATAAACATGTTCTTTCTTTCCTCTTAATTAACTCATAATCCTTAGTATCGATTTAGCCATCCCTCTTTTACTTTATCATATTTCATCCTTTTATGCCTGATTTGTTCCTTAACTTTGACATATATAGAAATATATGCCATGGTTCTTTAATTACTATAACCATACACTTCATTTTTCAGTTAAATCTTTAGGAACATATTCGAGGAATAAAATGATGTACATGCATAATTTACGTGTACATTACCATGAGAAGTGATTAAGATCAACTGACTCGATGGCCAAGCGAGTGAGTGGTGTATATAATGAGCTCCCAAAATTTAACCTAGCTAAGTCCTGTAATTTTTTTTTTTTGAACAAACGATATTATTTACACCAAATGGGAAGGGATAGGCTTAGTCTCATAATGAGCTAACAATAATATTGTTCAAATTCGCCCTTGGGTACTACCAAAGTTAAATTAAACCTAAGCCCTATAATTTGGAGATCAAAATTTAATCTTTTTAGCATTCAAGCGGAGGTAGCAATTGAGTAGCAAAGTTAAATTAATTTGTTATGTCATGTAGGAAAATGCATCTCCAACCGATGTAGCAACCCAATTAGCAAATGAAAAGGTAGTAATTGATCTTGTATATTTACATATGGTAAGATAACCTTAATAGTAAAGATTTGAAAATAAAATTTATTATCGTAGATAAGATAAACTTAATGTATTAATATATTGAAGTGAAAAATAAAAAACTTTTTTTGATACAATGCTATATTAATCTATACTATGGAGTGGGTAATAAATTGGTTGTGAATTTGTTATTTCAAAGATTCGAATCTAAGATCTCTTACTTACAAGTGAATATGAATATTACTAAAGCGTAATATTACGTGACAAAGTGACAAACTTTTAAATACCATAAAAGGGCCACATGTGTTAGCAAGGATTATAGAGATCACAGGTGGTTCAAACCCCCATGGTTTGTCACGTAACACTTTCATGTTTTCTATCAAGTTAAAGAAATCTACAGATTCGACATGGATATTTGACAACGAAAATTACTACAGTTTGCTGTATATTCAGAAGCTGAAAAGTTTGAAGCTGTACAGAAACTCAAAAGGTTCACTTCTTTTGTTTAGTTTTTCTCAACTTTGGTGTCTATTTGATTTACTTAACTAAATCTTCTACATGGTTCAAACCTATAAGTCATGGCACTTTGAATTTTCTCAATGATATTACATATTACATCATACAATTTATCAAATGTCTAGCACATATTACATCGGATCATTAATAGTTCAGATCGATAGTCTGATAATATAGCATGTAATATTTAGAAACAAAAGGAGAACATTTTCTTTTGCGTCATATTACACGTGAACTATCAATTTGTGTTGGAAATAAACTCTCACATGGTGGAATTGGATGCCCAGGTGATTGAAGTTAGGATCCATGACTATTCTATACTCCCATGTGGAAGGGGCCAGGGGCTTGCTGGAGATGCAAATTAATGGACCACCTCCCACCACCACCCCAAGTAGATCGAAGTAGATATGTATTATTTATATGAATAAGGCCATTATGGTGGAAAGTTTCATGAAAATATAGCTCTAAGTTACCATATACGTTTGAATTTAATTCAAAGTCCTTGACAACATTTATATTGTAGAACATGATGCATGAGACTGGGTAAATCATGAGCTAAGCATTTTGATTATTTGGCCATCTGAGATGATTTGGGATTTCACATGGATGAGCTCATGATTGGGATTTTGATATATGGGCCAAAAACTTAAAAATATTTAAGTGCTAGTGTTTGAAATATCTTGAATATGCTTGATAGTTCCATGGAAATATAAAAAAATTCAGTGAATGATATGGAAAAAGAAGGGGGGGGGGGGGGGTGGGGTGAAGCCCATATCTACAATATTTCCGGAAATCAATTAATTTTCTCGATATTTTGATATTTTCAGGAAATATCCATGAGCCTATGCATTCTTTATTTTGTAATTTTTTTCTTATGGTATTAGTTTACTTCAATAAAACTTATGCTGCTTTCATGACAAAAATTTCAATTAAGTTATGTATAATTTATTCTTTCTAGTGAAATGCTTATTTTATTACTTGTCATTATAAAGAAGTTTTTCTTCTCACATATCACATATTTATTGTTTACATAGTATCTAATCATTAATTTTTTTATTCATACGTGTGTTGTGACTTCATATAACATTCCCTAAAAAATAATTTTAAATTTCCATGTTTTTGAGCAAATTTTCATCATTTCCATTGAAGGCAATCGATATCGATATCGATATACAATATATCCATTGATATTTCCACAAATTTGCTTATCGGTATTTTCACTGATACCGATATTTTAAACACTAGGTGCCAGTACCCCTTTGTTTTATACACAAATTAGATTTAACATGTATTAAAAAAAATCTTTTATAATTTTATGATATATTTCAATAGATGCATCGAACTGTGATTGACAGTTAATGAGAAATGACATCTTACATACAGTCAATGTATGTGCCTAGAGAAATAGTTTGCATGGGTACATATTCCTCCTTTCCTGACGTGATAGGTGGTGAGGAGATAGGAAGAGAAGGTAACCAATGGAGAGGAGGATTCTCTCTCATTCTAATCTTTCTCTCCTTCTAATCTCTCTCTCATTTTCTTCTTTTCTACTTGAACATTTACGATTAAACCACGTCAACATCTTATGTTGATTTTTTTTTTATAGAGTCAATAAGACAAAAAGCAAGTGTAAGAGGAGGAGAGGAAAGGGGATGAGAATAGAAGATGAGAGAATTCTACTCCAACCAATAGGTATGTGCAAGGTTCTCTCACATAATAGGGTTATTATAGATTCAATTATGGTAGATTGTCCTAGTGGATAGACATTCTTGTTTAATCAATGCGCCTCGGGTTCTAATTCTCTTCTATCCTCTTAGTGCAGTTTACCTTTTGTTTGAACGAGGAGATATATTTTGATGGACAAAATTAGAATTTATAAATTGATTTGCACCAATTTCTAGTTTGGATTCATAAAGATAAATGATAAAAACATACCATTTTTAGCTTTTTACATACCCCTGTTTAATTATGGCAGTTGATTCAATTTAATTTATTCAATCCAATAATGAATCCTTTCGACTCTTTAATTTGATATTTAATCTAAAAAATTTATCGTTTGACAAAAAAAAAAAAAAGTGTGAAAATTACTTTAAAATTTCCATGTGGATCTCCAAGAGAGTGCACTATTCCATATTCCAATATTATTTGCACCGGACGAGATTCATGTTAGAGCGACAATGATATGAATTGAAGAAAACAAGGTTTCTTGTTGATTTTGAAGACATTACAAAAGTACTGGCTCGCCATTTTCAATATGCTTCCATCACCGAAGAATGTTACATCATCAATGCATGTCTTGCCTTGAGTCACATGATAAGTGTTGGTCAACACGAGATAGGATTCTCGCCGGATCCCCTTTGGGAGGATCTTGAGGATTCTCTAATCAAATATATTTATCGTATATCGTGCGGTCAGTTTTTGTTAAGTACTGTTTATATATAATTTTAAATAAAAAAAATTTACAATGATTTATGACCACACAATGTACGGATATGATTTGAAGATCTCCGAAATCCTCACAAAGAGAATCCGGTGAGGATCCTCACTCGATAAACATGACTCGATCTCGACATCTACAAGATATCAGCATTGGAGCATTTCAGGAAAAAAAAAAACTTGAAATTTTAAACCTCAATTCTCAAATTTAAAATTCATTAAAATAATTGTTATTTCCAAATTTTTGTAAGTGAGTTTAGAAACAAAAAATAAAAATAAAAACTCAACTGAGTGTCATCTTTGTAACGGACATGGATCCTCTCCTGAGCTAGCCTTAACGGAGCCTAGGGATCAATTGATCCCATCCCTTCAATTTGATTCTGCAGCTAAGAACGGTTCCCCACACCTGTCCCTCTCCACCCCCTCTTAACATCTTCCACACCTCTCTCTCACTCCACCTCGTCCTCATTCTCTCTTAACGCATCCGTGGCCGACCGTCACCAAAACCCTACACAAACCCAGCAGCAGCAGAGAACTCCAAGACCCAGCAACCTTAAAACCCCCACAAATGCCTCCACACGCAACCCATATAGGATTGAAGATGATGATGAGAGGGGTGAAGAAGATTACGTTGAGGACGGTGGCGGTGACAGTAAGGCCGGTAAGGAGAAGGATAATGGACTGGAGACGAGGAGGGTGAGGAAGCCGACAAGCTGGGTAGAGTTGGGTGCACTGCCATGGCTGTTCTTGGCCGCATGATCAAATTGAAGGGCTGGGATCAATTAATCCCTAGGTTCTGTTGGGGCTAGCTCAGGAGAGGATCCAAGTCCCCTTGTTACTTACTTACTCTCATCACGATTACCTCCACCACCACCACAACCTGTCACCAATTCCTCGAATTTCAGAACTTCAAATCTTGAATAAGATTTAAGTTTGTTCCAACACTAAATTTTAGAGTATGATTCTCTTCCCTTCTTTCTCCTCCTCTCTCACTTTCTTAATCGTGACCATTCAAATAGAAGAAGAAGAAAAGAAAGATGAAATTAAAAAGGAGAGAATCTTAGTCCGAAAATTTTATATTAGGAATATAATTTCCAATCTAACTTTTTGAACAAAATATATTATCTACACTAAATGAGAGGGGATGAACTTAGCCCCGCAATGGGCTAACAATAATGTGGTTCAAATTCGCCTTTGCCGGGAATTAAAACTAAGCCCTCTCACTTACAAGTAAAGAGGAATACCACTAAACTGTAGTACTAAGTAACAATTTTCAATCCAACTTGAAACCTAATTTTTATTTTATTTTCAAATAAAAATAGAAACCCTTTTACCTTGGTCAACCCCCTTTCACTCACACCACTCCATCCAAACGCCGTTAACACTACAACGACCCGCCGTTTTCATTTCCCTGTCCTAAGATCCCAAAATCCTCCCAAGACATCGTTGACCCCCAATTGACCAAAAAATGGGTAACAACTGCAGTAGCGCCACTCTCCCGTCCTCCGCCCAAGACCCCGCCGACCACCACCACCACCCATCAAATGGCGCCGTTCGCATCCTCCCTCCCAATGCCTCCGCCCCACCCAAACCCAAACCCCACACACCCCCAACCACCACCTCCGCTTCCGGCACCGCTCCCATCGGCCGGGTCCTGGGCCGGCCCATGGAAGACATCCGGTCCACCTACACCTTCGGCCGCGAGCTCGGCCGCGGCCAATTCGGCGTCACCTACCTCGTCACGGATAAGCAGACAAAGCAGCTGTTTGCCTGCAAATCCATCGCCACCCGCAAGCTCATCAACCACGACGACGTCGAGGATGTCCGCCGCGAGGTCCAGATCATGCACCACCTCACCGGCCATCGCAACATCGTGGAGCTCAAGGGAGCTTACGAGGACCGCCACTCCGTGAACCTTGTCATGGAGCTCTGCGCCGGCGGCGAGCTCTTCGATCGGATCATAGCTAAAGGCCACTACTCCGAGCGAGCTGCGGCCAATCTCTGCCGGCAGATCGTCACCGTGGTTCACTACTGTCACTCGATGGGGGTTATGCATAGGGATTTGAAGCCGGAGAATTTCTTGCTTTTGAGCAAGGACGAAGACTCGCCGCTCAAGGCCACCGATTTTGGGCTCTCGGTGTTCTTTAAGCCAGGTCCGTTCAACTTTGGTGGTGCGAATTTCATATGTACTTTTGTGCAGGATTTAACATCTCTTACATAAAACTCCTAAAATCTTGAACGTCCGAAACAAGCAATGCGTTTGTTTCAACTTGTATGTTGATTACTTAGTTCGTAAAGCAATCGGTTTCCGTGGAACAGCATTTACATTAATTTGGTTGATGAACTTGAGCTGGAGCTCACAAAAATTTTTCCATGAACCCGAAACACGAACTGAAATACCACGTGTCGTCATGGAGAGGAAATATACTTTTTAGTGTCCCTCCACTTGTACACGTGGCGGACCAGCTCGTGTTCTGTGTACACTGAAAAATCTCACGAAGCTGACAAACTTGTGAAGAAGATACTGCATTAGGAATTTGAGGGGTTTAAGCCCCCTGTTCTTCATGAGTTATATTACTACTTCTGGTTAATTTCTGTCGGGATTGGGCTCGTCCCAAAAGCTTATGCGACTATCAAATTATTGTTGGGAGGCAAGCACTTTGTTCTGGTGGTTAGAAAATTATTAGGTACAATTTATTGCTTGCCTTTTCGCTCATTGCACCAAAAAAGTGCAAAATCGTACATGCCTACTCTGCTTGTAAATCATGAATAACTAATAAGCTTGTTAGGGTTGCCACTTGACCAAGTGTCGTTACTCCTATATCTCTGTATTTTGAATTTGGAAACTTGTTCCTTGCCCTCATATTTTCTGTCATACAAAACTAGGACTTAACAGTTCATTTTTGAGTGCAGGAGATGTATTTAAGGATCTTGTGGGAAGTGCATATTATGTTGCTCCTGAAGTGTTGCGTCGCCGTTATGGAGCTGAGGCTGATATTTGGAGTGCAGGGGTGATACTATACATTCTACTTAGTGGGGTCCCACCATTCTGGGGAGGTATGGCTCTGCTCTTCTTCCTTGAGAGCAACTGAATTTGGAGATTTTTATTTTTTTAACAATTGCCATGCAGTGGTTTCTATTAGTGAGTAGAAATGTGGAAAACTATTACTCATAAAATGGGATTTTCCCATCCATGTATACATTCCTTCATGAATGCATCACTTGTTTCTCGGTTGATACTATAAAATCTCATGATGGTTTCCTACCATGATTAGCTTAATTATTTTCATTCAATTCTGATAGGTTGAAGTTTTTTACTTTAATAAACCAAGTAATAAATAATTACTTTTCATCCTCCCTGATAAGCGAATTGACTGGAAGTCTGCATTAAGTCAACACTCAGAAGCAGCTAGAATTTTAGATATTACCCATTTTTAGTTTATCACGTTGGTACAAGTTGCCACTTAAAGCGGTCATCAGTTCCACTTTTCTAAGTTTTATTTCATGCGCAGAGAATGAACAAGGTATCTTTGATGCTATCCTTCGTGGACATCTTGACTTTGTGTCTGATCCTTGGCCTTCCATTTCCAGCAGTGCCAAAGATCTTGTGAAGAAAATGCTCCGAGCTGATCCTAAGGAACGACTTACAGCAGCCGACGTCCTAAGTAAGTTTCACAGTGACATATTTCGTAGACATGGAATGCTTTAAAATATTGCATTTTTTTTTTCATTTATTGGTTTTACTGTTTCTATAACTCTTGATGATTCACTCTCCCATGCCTTTCCCTCTCGCTACCCTACCTACCCTCCTCCCCAAAACCAAAAAAGTATAAAAATGGAATGGTTGAGAACTTTTGTGCCTACTTTTCTCTATGAAGAAGTGGGCGTTATTTTGGATAACTTGTAGTTGTGATCATGCTCTAGGAATCATATGATATCATCTCCTTGTTGGCATCATATTAACAAATTAAAGGATGAAGATGCTCCCGGTCATAATTCATCTGGCTAGCCATATGGTTCATCAGAAGTTGTGGAGGATCAAGAGAACATTACGAAGACGCTCAATGGATACGGTGTTGGGTAATTAATAATTATTCTGAGTAGTTAGGTGTAGTATCATTATTATATTTGCTAGCTATCTCAGTTCGCTCTTTAGTTTGACTTATTATCTTTGCTTGTTCCTGCCATTAGATTTTCATGCTTCCTGTGTTAAACATTCCCCATGCGTTGATGCTTTTTCTTAGTCTTTATTGCATCTGGCTTGAAATATTCTACAGTTTCTGAACCGCTCAAAACACTATGCAGGTCATCCATGGATGCGGGAAGATGGTGATGCATCTGATAAACCTCTTGATATTGCTGTTCTATCTAGAATGAAACAGTTCAGGGCAATGAACAAACTCAAGAAAGTAGCATTGAAGGTGAGAGTATCTTTTGTCAACCTCATTAGCATCCTCTTCATGCACTGAAATGAGCCTGGTGGAAATGAATCCTAGGGCTCGGGCATGCTGCTGGTCCAGCCAATATCATGAGACAGAAATGTGTCAGTATTGTCAAGCTTGTTTCTTGACCAAATATTGAATAGAGTTGTGCTTTATTTCTTTCTTGCAGGTAATTGCAGAAAATCTTTCTGAAGAAGAAATCATAGGCTTGAAGGAAATGTTCAAATCCATGGACACAGATAACAGTGGAACAATTACATATGAAGAGTTAAAAGCTGGCCTTCCGAAACTGGGTACCAAGCTCTCTGAGTCAGAAGTGAGACAGTTGATGGAAGCGGTAATATCTCCAGTCTTCTTACTCTTAGTCCAACATGAGCTTCATGATTCCGGTGTGTTTGGTAATTTTTTAAGTTAAGAGAGAAGAGAAAGAAAAGATATGGGAAACAAGAAAATGAAGAGAAGAGACTTTTGATTTTTCTTAATCGTGCTGAATAGTTACTGAGAAAACCCGTGAGGAAACATTAGTTGACATTTTAGTAGTTAAAAATAAAACGAGATGCGAATATCATTTCCCCTCTCTCCATTTTTTAAGGAAAGTGAGTGAGGAGAGGAAATACCACTTCAAACTTATTTTCGAAACTTCATTTCTCTTCACATTTACTCATCCATTTCTTTACTTTTAAACAAACTGTTGTTCCAAACTTCCTGCTTCAGTCTTTGTTAACCTATAATCAGTTCAGTCGACATTGTTTAGCTGCGTGGCTTGTTAAGATACTTGATATGTTATCCTTCAATTGGATGATCAGTTCCCTAATCCTAGATAGTTGAAATTTTCTGGTTTCATTTTCAGGCTGATGTCGATGGAAATGGAACAATTGACTACATCGAGTTTATAACAGCTACCATGCACATGAATAGAATGGAAAGAGAGGATCATTTATACAAAGCCTTTGAATATTTTGACGAAGACAAGAGCGGGTAACAGTTTACTCCATTGTCAGTAACATAGTTATAGCTGTGTTTTTCTGTTCTCAATGTATATCAAACTATCACTATTTAAAAAAATGTTTTGACCTCTTGTCATTTTAGGTACATCACGGTGGAAGAGTTGGAGCAAGCGCTTAAGAAGTATAATATGGGTGATGAGAAAACAATCAAGGAAATCATTGCAGAAGTTGACACAGATCGTGTATGTACCTTATCTATCTTTGTAACTTATATATATATATATATATATTGATACATATTTTCTTCTCTCTCTCTCTTTCTCTCTCTCTCTATCTATGTATGTTTGTGTGCGTGTGTGTAATTTTGATATCAATATTTTCCTCCTATTTACCATACATGGGAGATTAACAATTACATCAAGGAACATATTGGATATCATGTCGAGCAGAAGACTTTACTTGCAGTGTTGATTTTGGCCTCAAAATTGTTGTTGATACCTGACACCAAAACAGTAGTGGCCTTATAAGGGGACAGGGCGATAAGATAATTCCCGTGTTCTATACTAAAACATTAAACCAGGCAGCCTCTGAATTTTAATGGAAAAAAATAAAAAAAAGAAATCCTGTCACTGCCTGCACCTTATCATCTCATAGTGACACCATTGCACTGTACATACGAACAAGGCGATAGACTAGTACCAGCTTGTTCTTGTTTATATATTATGAGTTTTTGAAGCCCTGATGCTTCTTATTGAGTGTTTCTGCCGCAGTTAACGAATTCCGAAATTATTTGCAGGATGGTAGGATTAACTATGATGAGTTTGCAGCCATGATGAGGAAAGGCAATCCTGAGTTGGTCACAAATAGAAGAAGAAAATAAATTGAAGACAGTTAGTATGTTCTGGGCTGCCTTAACCAGGTTTCTTAATTTTACGGGTTCCTGTTACCCCTTGAGATATAATATATAACGTACAAACCCAATTTAGCTGGTTAGCAAGTCCTTGGCCTGCCCTTCAGCGGGAGAGTTGACCTCGATTACGTTAGTTTGCAGTATAATACTACTGCTGTTTGTAGGGGGGATTTCTCATTTCTGGCAATTTATGCCACGACTAATCCAGAGACTTGCCTTGGCGCCCATCTAGGCCCGCCTATGCACCCGCCAGGCTAGGCGGCGTTTTTTGCATTTATTTTTTTGGTATCATTCTATTTTGCATATGCGGGTTCTCTAACCCCAACTCCCACATGTTAAAGAAGACAAATTGAATAAAGTTGTGTTATCCTCCCTATTTTTTTCTGTCCATTTCGCAATTTTTACCTTGTAACCGAAAATGTTGGTTGGCTCTTGAACCAGACTATGAGTAAGGCAGTATCAAAAGCTGTAGAAGCTAGAAATGTAATGATTTGGATTTTGCCTAGATTATTTTATTTGGTTCAAGACCGGTTCAAGCAATTCAAGGTTTAGCAACTCCAATTGGATAGCAAGTAGTATCTTAAAGAAAGAAATGCAAAACCAGCTAGGGCTCGAGCGGATTGAGCGTGTGACTGATGAACAGAAGTGTTCCCCAGTTATGTTGTTTTTGTTGCGATGAGAGGCAAAGTTGAGAGGGGGAAGAGAGGTTTGCTGAAGAAGGAAGACAATGGCTTTGGTTCAGCCAATCTAAACCCTAAAACACCCATTGTTGCATAACTATCGTTATGATGTAACCCTAGGGCCTTTAATATAGCAGAAGCCTCTCTTTCGTTACTTGCCAATCAAGGATGCTTAATTAATTTGGTGCCAAAAGTGTTATTTCGTAAATAACAAAGGACGATTCTGCAAATAAACTTTTAGCACCCCACAGACTTTTTGGGGGGCCCACTCAAACATAAAAACTGAATACACCGAGAAAATCCCGGCGGCAAAGGGGACCCCGCCAGTTTTGGATCTCCGTTACAACGTTCGACTCTTTTGAATTCGATCCATTTCATCTTTTAATTTTTCTACATTTTTATTTTTTATTTTTTCGATTCTCTCATCATTTTCTTGAAGTTTCAAGCGAGCAGGAGGATGCAGAGCGGACTGTCGAGGTCCATCCCCGGCTGGCCACGGTAAAAACCCTCCATTTTCTGTTTGTTTCTCGAGAAAATTTACCCAGAAAATGCAAGAAAGTTCTCTGTAGTCTAACCCATTCTTTAGTTTATGCGAAAATTCCTGACTTCGTCACGCTTCATTAAATTCCTCATTAATTTAGTTCAGTTGGACTGAAATTGTTAGCAAAGGACAGAAAGGGGATATGAAATTTAGTGTTTGAATAGAGAAATTGATTGTGTGCATTGCCAGAATTGTGTTTAATTAGTTAAATGTTTTGTGTTTAGCTTTAAAGATCGAAAATTTATGCACTGTGTGTTGTTTTAAACAGGTTAACAGAAGAGGTCAATGTAGGCAAATTGCCCTTTTCGTGTATAGGAGTTTTGGTTTTCTTTTCGGTGTTTTGAGCATTCCCCCTCCTTATGTTTGTAAATGTAAATTTTCGGGAGGGTTGCTCAATTACCAAACCGAGGATACGATATTTGGGGTGTTTACAGTTATCTTTTGGACTCTTACTCTTATTTCGGTGCTAAAATGTGTCGCCGTCATGTTGAGCAGCAATGACAATGGTTAAGGTAATAGGTGATTACACTTGTCCTCACTGATGTTGTGAACCATTTTGCTTGTTTTGTGGATTTAAGGTTGTATTGGTTGGGTCATTTGCAGGTGGCGTTATTGCATTATAGGCGCTCCTTTGCAGAAATGCGAAATTCTGTTTGCTGCCTAATTATCAGGCATCTGATGAGGAGATCTCTACGTATCACTACCCCCATTGTTCCAATACAAACAGGCCCACTTCTCCATTGAAAAGGTTTATTGAGAGATAAAAGTGCAAAAACCTGTTTACTTCTTATAGTTTTATTTGGAGCTTCCATGGTGATTTGTGTCGGTATCCTCACTCCTGCAGTATCAAGTGATTTTTCTTTGTTTGACGATTGTCTTTGGTCCTTTCAAATATTCCATATATTTCAATGGGACTTGGAACGATTGATTTTGTAGGTGCGTACATGGTTCTGTGTGCCATTTGTTCTCTCTTTAACAACCTGTGCTAACAAGTATCTGGTCATTTGCAGTCTTTGCGTCTGTTGAAGGGCTAAATTCCAAGAAACGAATTTTCATAATGGTGAGTTCTTTCCACATGAAATTTTTTCGTCACTCAGTAAAATTTATCTCATGCCATTTTCGCTGCTAACACTTCTACACAAACCAGCTGTGGTGGTTCTTGTTGCCTGTATTTTATTGGTTGCCCTTTTTGTTTTGCAACACCATGGCATCCACAAGTTGGCCTTCATATTCACTCCAGTTATGATCCTTTGGCTACTGTTAATTGCTCCTGTTGGAATATACAATATCATCGAGTGGAATCCAAGAGTATATCAGGCTCTTTCTCCATATTATATTTACAGATTCTTCCAGACGACAGGAAAAGATGGCTGGCTTTGTCTTGGAGGAATTCTTTTATGTGCGACTGGTAAGTAGAGTACTTGCATTTTTTTCTCCATTAGCTTTTGCTTCTCATGATCGTGCAATGTTTGTTGATTCCAAGAACTGAAGCCATGTTTGCAGATCTTGGCCAAATTAGGTCTTTCTGTTGGTGCTACACTCTGGGTTGACCATGAAGTTGCGATGAAAAATAATACCATTGTTCGTTTTCAATTTTTTTCAACTTTTTGCAACCCAGGGTTGATTGCTTTGGGATTCACCATCATGGTTTGAAAAAACAGGTTTTAACATTACTGGACAGAAATACATTAGCCATTTAAGTGAAACTTATGTCTGGATGCGTAGTTATTTTTAGACATTGATATGCTGAATGTGTTTTGAAATGAAATAGAACTATGAAACTTGTTTTTTGGAGAAATATACACTGGTATAGGCTTGGTCTAACCTACATGGAGATTGATATGTTGGCAGAAAACCACTTGTGGTTTGATAATAATAATCACAATTCGTCTAGCTTTTTTTTTAATTTTTTTTCCTCTCTGAAGAGCAGCCTTAACCGGCAGGAGTATCTCTAAGTTCTGTACCTCTCATTTCTGATTGTTGTCCGACGAATTGTTATTCAAACAACTTTTGAAATCTGAAAATTTTATTTTATACTTTAAAGAACGTGACACCTTCACCATTATGTATAGTCAAATAGTGTTGTTTCATGATCTGATTGAACCCGTTCCTACTTGAAAAGTGAATCTTATGTTTGAATTTTACCCTGCTGGCTTCACCTTACTCCACTAGTTCTGTGTCATGCTTCTGATTATTGCAGCTTAGATCAGCAGTTCTAGGTGGCAAGGGGAAAACTAACATGTGTTGCTGTACGCAGGTTGCATTTTCTTTGGTGATATACCCTTGCCTAATACTTCAATAGATGGGACAAGCTGTGTTTCTTTCGAGAAATCTATCTGCAGTATCTATGAGCTTTTTCGCTTCTGTTCCGAGTAAGCTTCTAGAAATTCAAAGGCAACTTGCTGTCTGGATGATTATATTGATTCGGGGATGCACCGGCGTCCATACTTTACAGCTTGCAGCTCCCATTAAGAGTTGCTATTATTTGTCCTAAAGAATGCTCATGTCTTTTCTGTAGCTCCCTTATTGTGGCCAGTACTTGTGGTTGCACCATTGGCCGCCATTGTTGCCAGTCAACCTGTTATCTCTTCCACATTCTCAGTTGTCAAGTAATGCAATGCCAGATGATGTTTCCCTAGCGTCATGGTTGTACATACAAAGAGATGGATACCTGGCCAGATATACATCCCTGAGTTGAGTTGGTTTCTTATGATCCTCAGTTTGGCTGTCACAATTGGTTTTCGAGACACAATTCGTATAGCAAATGCTTATGGTATGTTATCTTTGCTCAAAAATAATAAATTATAAGATACTGTTGTTCTCCTTATTGACGAGTATGTCTGCAAAGTAGATATAAATTCATGATAGAAGTGTGTTACTGTCTGAACCATATACGTACGTTCCATTGCTAAAGTACGAGGACTCATAATTTTTGTCAAGTGATAGTCAAAATAATAGTAAATTTTGTTCGAGTGATAGTCAAAACAATAGTAAATTTCTATGTTATGTTTATTCTTTATTTTTGTAAATGAAAGCTTATCCTGCTTTTCTAATATCAGGAATTGCATTTTTGGCTGTTACAATCATAATGACGTGGCTGCCATCGCTTGTCATCAACCTTGTTTGGCATCAGGGTTTCATGCTGTCCCGTTTTATTTTGTGTACTTTTCGGTTCAGTTGAAGCTGTCTACCTTTCATCTTTGCATGTGAGAATCCTCAAAGGTACATGGCTTCCCCTAGTTTAAGTCTGCAGTCGTCTTGGCAGTTATGTATCACTGGCAATATGGCACGCGGAAGAAGTATTTGTATGACTTGCATAACAAGGTTTCAATGAAGTGGATGCTCACGCTGGTTCCCAGTCTTGGCATTGTTAGGGTCTCTGGAATCGGCCTCATCTACACTGAGTTGTCTACCGGAGTCCCAGAATCATTTACTCATTTCTTAACCAACCTACTGGCCTTTTACCAAGTGATTGTTTTAGTTTGCGGTAAAACTGCTCCTGTTCCTTATGTTCCCCAGAAAGAAAGGTATCTTGGTGGTCGTATTGGACCCAAATCTTATGGGATGAACCGCTGTATGGTTCGGAATGGGTACAAAGAGGTCTTTAAAAATGGTGACGACTTTGAAATTGACGTGGTGATGAGCATAGCAGAGTTCATCCAAATGGAAGCAGAAGGTTCCGGAACCTCTGAAGGCACTGTGGACCGCTGCATGGCAGTTGTAAAGACATCTGGGAAGTTTGGCACGGTGTTGGTTATGGCACAAACATCTGGCCTTGGAGAGAGCAGCTGTTCAAGTTCTGCAGCCATTGTGAGCAGCGCCAAGTCTCCTGTGCTGCAGAACTTGCAGGCCACCTATGAGCAAGAAGCGCTAAAGCTCAACTACTGGAGGCAGGTTCGGTATGGATTGCTGGATGCAAAATGCAAGGACTCCCTTCTAAAGGAACAGCTCCAGGAACTGGTGGAAGCAAAGCATGCCGGGTAGCATATGTAATAGGTCACGCATACTTAAAAGGCGAAATGGAATTCATCGTTCTTAAAGAAGTGTGCTATCGATGTTGCCTACTCTTTCTTACGCAGGAATTGCCGGTCTCCCCCTGTTACTCTGAACATTCCTCATATTTGTTTGATCAACGTGGGCATGAACTACATCGTGTAAGCAAGCCTCCAGTGATACATGTTCTGATGGCAGGAAAACTTCCATTGTGCCTGCTTTTGTCAAGATCCAAAAGCACTTTTGGTTTGTGTGAATAAGTTCAGATTCTTGGTATGGAAGATATGTTTCCTCACTTGGCACAAGGCATGGGTGGAGGTGGTTCATAGCTTCATGTCCATGTCAAGTTGTTTGGGGGTGTACTGCTGAGGCCCAAGTGGTTCCAAAATTTATTGAATTTTGCCAGATTTGTGCAGTCTGTCATTTGAAGCAGGATTGCAATTGGCCCCACAAGATTTCAAGCCACACGGCACATACTTAATATTTTCCCGGACTTTAGAATATCCTGGAGGGTATTGAGCAGGGGTATCTCCAAGTCGTGATGAAACTGATAAAATGTGAAGGTGTACACTCCCGTTCATTATCTATCAACTCATTCATAATGCGTCGGACTACAATTGCGGTTCAAATGAGGCCTACGATAGATCATCTGAAAAAAGAAGGAAAAAAACGAGAGTCAAACTCTTATCAAGAAAGCTGAACACCATTTATTTGAAAGTTTTGACAGAAGAAAAATAGGAATTGTAGTAGATAAGACAAGCCAAGGGCCCCAAATCAAATCAAAGCACCCTTGCTTTAGGGTAAGCAAAAGCAACCAGAAAAAGTCCACAAATTCATACTTCCTAATCCCATATTTTATTTCCTGCTCTATCTTTTAGCAATCCAGCAATCCAGCCGGCCGGTCTGGAAATGAAAAGACCAATCCAGTCCAATTATCAAATTTGTCATAATTTTAATCCTTTTATAAGATAGTTTTTTAATTTAATTTTATGAATAGGTTGACAAAATGCACTTATTTATTTATTTTAGCAAAAGAAATACTACTCAGTTTTTAACCAATAAGATATTGAGAACTTTAACGAAAAACTTCCGGTGCTGTTCACTTTAACGAAAAAACATATTTTTACATTAAGAAGTCAATCTTGGTACTATTCATTTCATTCTTTATTTTGTCCTTATCGTTAAAACTCAAAGTTTTCAAATCGTTTTTATTAGTTTTCCTTAAGATATTACCAACAACTTGTAATAAATCCCATTTCCTCAATTCCGACGAGAATTGAACTTAAAATTTCTGACTTACAATTAAAAATGAATATTACTTGATTGTAATACTAGATAACGACAAAATAAAGTTTTTAACAAATAAGATATTACCAACAAGTTGTAATAAATCCCATTTCCTCAATCCGCAGAATCTCTGGGAATTGGAAAATCACTCTTGTCCCTGTATCCAAACACACCCCAAACCCATAAATTACACGCTCAGCAGCCAGCCGGGCAGTACCAAATTCCTAACTTTCTTTCTTTCTTTCTTTCTCTCTCCTCAAATTCTTTCCTAGAGAGAGAAACCCCTTTCCCCTTCTCTCTTTTCTGGGAATCTGGGAATTGGATTACGCAAAACTCCTCCATCCCAGCTGCCAAACAAACGGAAATTCAAACCCCCAAACAAACAAACCCCCTCGCAATCCAGTCTGATATGCAAGCGGTATCCGGAGCTCTGAAGAACTCGCTCACAGCATGTTGAGCTCCACTTGCTCTCACTCCCTTATCCGCCGCCCTTTCCTCCATTCCTCCGCCCCCGGAGCTAGGCTTCCGACCCGACCCGGAGCTTTGCATCCAATTTCCCGGAGTTTTAGGATCTTCGAATCTCAATCCAGACCCTCCAATACGGTAACCACTTTTGGATTTCCTGTTTCGTGTTGATAGTTTACACCTTGTTCGCTCTTTGGTTGCCGAGAAAATGCACGAAAAATGGACAAACTTTGGACTTTTTTCCTATTGACTATTTAATTGAGCTGTACGATTGTTCATAGAAGTAATTGTAAGAACAAACGCATGAAAAATTGAAAATTTTGGACCTTTTTTAATTCCATGTTATGCCGTTAAATTTGTATTTGCAAGTTTACATATCCGGGTTATTTTTCTGCAGAGGTGGACTAGAATTTCGTTCTCTTCAGATACACCGAAATCGGAATGTATTGAACACTTGGTGCCCGAGGAAGTTGTCAAGTCCGAGTTTGATGATTCTAAGGTGGTTAAAAGGGATTGGGGAGTAACTCTTCGAGAGGTCGTATTTCTTTCTTTGTTCTGTTACAAAGTCATATTTGCTTTATTGCTTATTCATTCAGAATCTCGGGTTGTTCGTGTGGTATGTAAAGCAACTGGATGGTGAATAGCTTATAGAACATGTTGATTTCGTTCGATAATATTATTGAAATTATTAGGACTTACCAGTTAGGTTGAAGTTTAGTTTCTGACATGTTGGTGAACTGCCTTGTTGATCCATCTACATAAGGTAGTAGTGTTATATCAAAATATAAGCTATCAAGGTTGTAGTGTTCAATATTATTGCAATATTCGCCACATCACTTAAAAGGAGTTCTTTAACTTTCACACTTGCAGTTGAATTATACGAAGATACTAAGGTGACTGACGAAGTTTATGCACTTTGAGTGTATGGTTGTTTAATGGAAATTTTAGGCAGTAACAACCTGCAGTAGCCATCTCTAAAACAAGGATAAATTGTATAGTTCTTCAGGTATGTTTGTTTTGGTGAGCAAATTGCCTTGTGGGCCTTGTGAGTGAAACTCCTAGGGTAGGTTGTTTTTATGGAACATATGTCCTTAAGGACTGGAACTAATAATAGGGTGTATGATTAGGACAACAGATTATCTTACATTCGCTTTGCAGTTATGCTTCAATGGTTGTCAAGAAAATTGAAGTGAAAAAACGAATATGTTGATTCCAATTTCCTTGTTGCTTAGCCGATATAGTGAAATAAATGATATATGCACGCACATGCACAAGAATGGACTGTTATAAATGTGGCAGGAAATATCCTGTAACCACTATTATCACTTTGATCTGGAAAGCATATCCAAGGCAGCATCAAGGCTTCAATGGTTGTCAAGAAAATTGAAGTGAAAAAATGAATATGTTGATTCCAATTTCCTTGTTGCTTAGCCGATATAGTGAAATAAATGATATATGCACGCACATGCACAAGAATGGACTGTTATAAATGTGGCAGGAAATATCCTGTAACCACTATTATCACTTTGATCTGGAAAGCATATCCAAGGCAGCATCAAGGCTTCAATGGTTGTCAAGAAAATTGAAGTGAAAAAATGAATATGTTGATTCCAATTTCCTTGTTGCTTAGCCGATATAGTGAAATAAATGATATATGCACGCACATGCACAAGAATGGACTGTTATAAATGTGGCAGGAAATATCCTGTAACCACTATTATCACTTTGATCTGGAAAGCATATCCAAGGCAGCATCAAGGCTTCAATGGTTGTCAAGAAAATTGAAGTGAAAAAATGAATATGTTGATTCCAATTTCCTTGTTGCTTAGCCGATATAGTGAAATAAATGATATATGCACGCACATGCACAAGAATGGACTGTTATAAATGTGGCAGGAAATATCCTGTAACCACTATTGTCACTTTGATCTGGAAAACATATCCAAGGCAGCATCAAGGTTCTCATTTTTTCTTTTCTGGGGGTTTATATCTCAGGCTGCAGATGCAGTGTCTAGAGCAATTGGGAGTCGTTGGAGTGTGCCTTGGTCAGCAGAGACCATATTGCAGGTAAGTGTTTCATTTATGTAATGTAAAACTTCAAATCGAATGCAACTAGGCCATAGTCATGGATTCCAAGCTGTCACATCCATCGTCTACTTTAAAGGATAAGTTTTTACGGAGGAATAAAAAAAAGAAAAATTATGAAGATAAGGTGTCTAATAACTAGGATTTAATAAAGAAAGAGACTGTTGCCCTTTGTTATTGGCAAAGTTGATATGACATATACATGATGCAGGTCATGCTACTATGGGTTGCTGCTTTTTGCTTCATAGGTTCTTGGATGGTTCCATTTGCAGCTCACGTGGCAGGTTTCAGCAGGGAATCATTAACGAATAGAGGACAAGCCTTATTTAGCCTGGTAACTGATGTAACTGAAGGTCTTGTTGGAATTACGATAATTTGTCGCTGCTTATCTCGTTTTCGCCCTCTTCCTCCGGATTGGTTTAAATTTAGCTTGAAAGGGACATGGCAGTTGGATGTTGCTCTTGGATGCCTTATGTTTCCCCTGGTCAATCGGCTCTCACAGTTCAACCTTAGTCTGCTCCCTCTTTTGCCGTCCACCCCTGTCACAATATCAAGTGTTGAGCAAGCAATTATGGCACGCGATCCAGTGGCAATGACAATGTATGCAGTAGTAGTTTCAGTGTGTGCTCCCATGTGGGAGGAGATACTCTTCAGGGGTTTCTTGCTGCCTTCCTTAACCAAGTACATGCCCGTATGGTCTGCAGTATTGGTGAGCTCGGTTGTATTTGCTTTAGCACATTGGAATGTACAGAGGATTCTACCACTTGTTTTCCTTGGGGTGGTGATGGGCGTTGTATTTGCACGGTCAAGGAATCTATTACCATCGATGCTCTTGCACAGTCTTTGGAATGGCTTCGTATTTTTAGATTTAATGAAATAATCACAAGAAATGTACTTTGGGAGTCAATTCATCGGTGGCGAATCCCATTTTAACAGAAGCATCTATCCAGATCTGTGGTTTGCATTCCCTTCGGAGGTTAGAGGCTACAGGACTAGCTGCTTGCTTTCTCTAAGCGATGATGTTGATTAAGAAAATTTCAGCAGAATGCAGTTGAAGTCCACTAAATTAACGTAGTTAAGTCGCAGAGGTTGACCATCGAATTCAAGTCCGTCCAACGTCGAGAAGGTCAGCATTATACCTTGTTCATATGTAAGATGTATAACCAAGGGTAAAAGACAGAAAGAATGAAGAAAATTTGGGAAAGAAGATGTTCCAAGACAGCAAGCAAACCAAAGCAGGCTCTTGTAGTTTTGTTGGATTGTTTTGTCTGATATTTTTTTTTACTTCTTATTTTTCATTTCTCTTCCCCACTGGCCTGTAGATTAGACACTATTGATTTATAAAGAAACTATCATAACCCCCCCATTCTTTGTCACTGTATTATGTAGCATCTATATCTATATCGCGATAATCTACAATACCAAGTTGTATTCTTTGGGACGTGAAATGAACCGGATGAGATTTAAAGCTACTGTAGTGTAGTCACACACTTCGACAATATATATGTGTCATGCCCAATGGTATAAAATATATAATACTAGGACTTCTTATATAGAGCATAACAAGAAGGGTGTTGGAAGGTTCACCCAAAAACTAGGATACTAGAAGACTACACGGAATAAAATGAGAAGAGGTGGCATGTGAAAGATGTGGGTTGGAAATGAGGGGAAAGAGATCCTCTCCCGATCTCTTTTATCAATGTCACCGGATTAAGTCATCCGGATTTTTTAAATTTCATTTAGCGGCCCACTTGTTTTGATCTTTTAAAAGGTGTAATAATTTTTTATCGTTGGATGAAATTTTAAAGGCCTAGATCACTTGATTCGGTGCCCTTGGTGAAAGAGATCCGGAGATATCTCTTTCTGAAATGTGTTAGGATAAATAAAATTAAAAATAATATTAAAAGAAGAAAAGTTTCATGATTTTTCGTTTCATATTTAGAAGCAGTTAAATAAGTCTTTGAGAGAATACATTACTATAAAGTCAGGATGGCCGAGTGGTCTAAGGCGCCAGACTCAAGTTCTGGTCCTCTAACGAGGGCGTGGGTTCAAATCCCACTTCTGACATTTATTTATCCTTTTTTTTTTTTTTTTTTTCACCAAAAGCCACCATCTCCAATGGGAGATACCAAAATTTGGATGCAAAAACCCAAATTTATAATTGGATTTTTATCACAAACAGTTTCTGAAAATGACTCACCTCACCAAGATGATTCATAAAAATGAAAATCGATTAATGTCGTCTTCTTTACCACAAAACCCAAGTGTTCATAAGTTAATATTACTCACAATAAGAGTTATCAGTGTCTTGATGCCCAAACAGGTTGTGACCACACCAAATTGCTACAATGGGACGTTTCTCCAAACCCGTCATTTGGACAACACACCTGTTTAGCCCGCACCCAACGTAATTCTACCACGAGTTTATGAATCACCACCGAGAGCCCAGCTACTGTCAGGCCCAATTTCACCGTCACGTCCTAGCCACTGACCACACCTTTGATCTTGTGCGCTCCACCTCCAGCCCAGAGCCCCTCATGCAAGATTCTGTCATACCCGCGCATGCACCGTGGCCTCTCTCCAGCCGATTCTGCCCCTTGTGTTCAATCTAACGTGCAACCCAGTACGCCTCTACCTTATTCATTCCCTCATCTACCCGCGCATGCACAGTGCCCAGCCGCCCCTTCTTGGTCATTCCCTCATTAGTCACGCATCCTACTTATCCCATGGTGACACTCATTCGCGACAGCATCTCTAAACCTATGATTTTCACTAACGACGACACTGTCCGGTCTCCTCTTCCTTTTACTTTTATAGTATCTATTAATTCCGGTAAGTTCACTTGTTTTTTCTTAGGATTCTAAGCATTCGGAATGGCACGGTGCCGTGAATGAGAAAACTAATGTCTAGGCGTGGTCTCTTGTTCCACCTCGACCTGCTCAGACTATATTTGGTTGCAAATGCGTTTTTGGTATCAAGCGGAATCCAGATGGTTCCGTTGAACACGACAAAACTAGCCTTGTGACCGTGGCTTTTCATTAACGACCTGGCATTGACTATTGGGGGATGTTTTATTTTAGGCTACTTTGGAGACAAAGAGTAATTGCTAGTGTTCTTGGAGATTTTTTACTTTAAGGTGTTTTCATTCCTTTTATTCTTAATAATATTTTCTATGATTTCAATTATGAATATACGTAACTAATTCCTTTTATTAGGGCGAAACCTTAAGCCTTAACATGAATATGTAATTTTGTTTAATTGCTTATGATTGATTGCATGCATACTTTGAATTATTGATCACCGTGATTAAAACTATCTAATTGTCTTAATGCATGATCACCATTAGGATATTTAGAAAAGTAATTTGATGCAGTTTTGGTCGGAAGGTTCCCTGAAATTGATGCTGGCTTCTTGTGATTAATAATTGTAATTTCACTTAAGATGAACACCACGTCTTAAGGGTTGCATGGTTTTTCAAAGGGTTTTCATAAAGCATAATGAGTCTCCCATGTTCAGATTTGGTCTGAACGTCCGAACAGGTTGCATGTTAGATATACATTCTATGTTGGAGGTTCCAAATAGAATATAAATTAGGAAAACCTAACCTTCAAAGTAGCATGTGTAGATCATAAGTAATTGGTAAAAATACATAGGATTGCTAGGTGATAGTGGAACCCTAATGCTTTCTTAATTTGATTTTTCAAAAACAGTTTTCTTTCCCCTTCATCTTTAATATTGCAAATTAGTTTATTTTTATTAATTAAATTCGTTTTAATTTAAGTAGGTTATAAAACTAATCATCTCAACTTTTTGTTTTACAATAATTAATTGGAATTTGGTTTGTTTTGAATTATTTAATAATCCCTGTGGAGAACGATTTCGCGAGAACCGTTTATACTACAACCTTGTCTTTCTTGCAAGTAATATATGAGTTTTTAACCCGTTTGCGTATGTAATAAAATCTCTATCAATGTTTATGTCTCAACCTCAAGGGTTTGTAGATCCTTCTTGTCCACATTATGTCTGTCATCTTCAAAAATCATTATATGGTCTCAAGCAAAACCCCGTGCGTGGTTCCATTGGATCAGTTCCTTTTTGTTTTGCTTTGGCTTTCGGCAAAGTCAAGCTGATTCTTCAGTGTTTATTTTTCTCCATGCCTCCTCTACTATTCATTTGTTACCATATGTTGATGATATTGTCATCACATGCAGCTCCGATGCTCCTCTTATTCAGTTCATAGCTCTTCTTGGCCAACAATTCGACATCAAAGAGCAAACATGATTTTACGCCACTTGCCACCAAACTTTTCGTCCTGGCTTCTCTTGCTTCGTATCGCGAGTTGGTTGGCTCCTTCTAGTATCTCACTCTCACTCGCCTGCTATTTCCCTTGTCATTAATACAGTTGTCCAGTTTATGATCTCACCTCACACTACTCATATGATTATCACCAAACGGATTTTCCGTTATGTCAAAATGTATTTTGGATTTTGGCCTCAAATTGATTTCTCGGCTTGCTTCTACAACCTTATCTGTCTACTCTGATGTTGATTGGACCGGTTGTCTGAACACTCGTCGTTCCACCACTGGCTACCATGTTATCATGGCTGGAATCTCATATCCTAGTGCTGTAAAAAGCAGTCAATCATGTCTCTGGTGTTGATTGGAATATCAGTCTCTTTCTCATGTATGTGTCGAAATCACCTGGATTTGTTTCATCCTACACGAGTTTGGTGTTCTTATCCTTTCTAGTTCTTTTGCAATTTGATAATCTTAGTGCGACACTGTGACTTATCTCCCTTCTAATTCAGTTCTTAATACTCTCGCACGTCATATTGGATTTGTCCATCATTTTGTTCGTGAAAAGTAGTGGCACTTGGCAGTCACCAAATTTGTAATATTTCTTCCATTGATCAACCTGCTAAACTCCTTACCAAGGCTCTTCATCAATCCAAGCATGGTGTTCTTTGTTCCAAACTTGTCCGATTAGGTTCTTCCAGTTTGCGGAGAGTGCTAAATGGTGCCGCCCCCACTGATCAGCCCAAAGCAGCATGCCAATTCACGTCAGCTCTACCTTTGTTTGGCACGTGTGCTGGCTTTTCCCATAAAAAGAGCCAATGACCATTATACGGTATCCAATGGTCAGGCTTCAAATCCTTTTTTTTATTTTTAATTATTTTTAAGTAAACTGTTATTTGACCATTTCAACTATTGTTCCAGTAGAAATTGACTCATGACCTTTTTTATTTTTTATTTTTATTTTTTTTATTTTTTTTAATTTTTTTAATTTTTTAATTATTTTATAAATAAACATTTTGAACTATTTTAAATAAGCCAATTAAACCCTTTATCATTTGATTTGAAGAAATTCATCTACTTTACCGTTAGATCTGAGGGTAAATTCATATTCTTATTTGTCATCCCCCTTTATCCCCTTCAACATCTCATGATGAAAAACATAAGGGCTGCTTTTACCTTTGGAATTGAAGGTTAGGGTTTCTGATTTTTTTTTTTTTTTTTCTTTCTGCAACATTTTGTGCAGAACGAAGGATTCGATTCGCACAAAATACAAAAAACTCCAAGTCGCGATTCTTTTACGTGGATTGTTCAAGGAGATGGATTTCCAGCTTAGAGATGGTGGAGAGCCTCCAATATATAGTAAATGGCATTTGCTCCTTTTAGCTCTTTCTTTGATACTTTTACGTTTTTTTTTTTTTTTTTTTTTTTGTTTGTTTGTTTTAATCAAGGATAAAAATAACTTTACGTAGTTTGTGATCTCATGGTGTTGTTTTAGGTTTGGGGAGAGATTCACTGACTCTACCACAATTTGAGGGTTTTGGTGGTTGTTTAAACTAAAGGGGTCTTATTTGTGTCGATTTCTATATGCAGATTTGGTAAATTCAACTAAGTTGTACCACAATTTGAGGGTTGGTGGTTGTTTAAAGTGGTCTTATTTGTGTCAATTTTTGTATGCATATTTGGTAAATTTAACTAAGTTTTGCATTATTTGGTTTATTGTCTTTTCTTTTTTGTCTAAAAAGATAAATGCATTAATCCAATAGTAGGTTATAGGCCAACTCAAAGGAAGGGAAAATAACCCAAATACATTGGGGGGAAACATATACATTAAAGCCAACCCAATTAAATAAACTAAAACGGGAACCCAAATCCCTAATTTCCAACCGCAGAAAGTAGTGTCCGCCACCGTCACCGCCACGAAAGTCTTACCAGCAGCTACCGAAGCGGCAACACTAGAGAAAACGACCGAGTGGTGAAAACGAATAAGACATCACAACACAAAAGTACCAAACCCACAACACACCACATCCAGATTTCTTCACCAAAGACGTAGAACCAAAAGATGGTCACCAGTTCCAAATCTCATTCATGAATCCTAGCAAATATATACAAGCATAGTAACACATGGATAGAAGGTGAGGCTAAGGGGGTATGTAAAATACCCTTACTTTCACCGAAGCTGCAATCCATTTGGCCTCGATGGAAATTCAACAAGTCATTTTGGAGAGGGGGAGGGGGGGACAGTGAGGGAGGGAAATAAAGTTGGCAACCATATTCGGCCCAGAGCATGCAGATCAAAGCAAAGGATGGGGTTGGGATGGTTTATGGGGAAGGGAGGCAGAAGGGAAAAGTGAGGGGAGATGAAGTTTTGATTTTAGAAAAAAACGTTCAAAGGAGAATGAGGGGTGGAGAAGAGAGACATGAAGTCTAAAAGTGAGACAAACTCATGGGAAAATTTGAGACAAAGCTCAAGGAAATTGAGAAAAAATCTCAGGGGAAAATTAAAAAGGGAACTTTAATGAAAAGCTACCGGGACTGTTCACTTTAACAAAAAACCACAATTTTGTCCTTATCGTTAAAACTCAAAGTTTTCAAGCCATTTTCAATATCCCCTTGAAAGTTGAATCCTCTGAAGAAACTTAAAGGGGTCATGAATAATCTTTGTAAGAGGGTTGAATGTTCAACTTCCCCAAGGAGCATGCTTTGCAAAGCGGATGGCCATGATAAGATTTCAAGTGATGCCCATGTGATAGTTTAAGGATACGATGCATCATATCGCGTCCAGGGTGTCCCATTCGATCATGCCAAAGTAGGATAATGGTTTGAAACTCGGCCATAGGGGCGGCCACGTGGTGGGTCTTAATAGCGCGAATTGTTGTTATGTACAACCCACTCGGGAGACGTTCCAGCTTTTCATGAATACGCTTCTGGCCATATTTGTAAGAAGTGATACAAAGAAATTCAGAACCATTCTCTTCAATGGTTTCAACATGATATTGACTATCTCAAATATCTCTAAAGCTCAGCAATGTTCTTCCGAAACGTGGAGAATAGAGTGCCTCTTTAGTGGTTAATTCAGTACCATTAGACAACATAATATGGGCCTTTCTGTATCTTTCTATCAGGTTGGATGGGGCTGAGAGGGTTGTCAGAGGTGCATTTTTAGGTACGAAGTTAGTAAAATAGTATTTTTGTCACGCAATATTGTGTGCGTGGTGACACTCAGCCAGACAACTAACTTCCCCACTAGTTATACCTAGAAATAAATTAATTGAATTGGTCACATGTATAAATATAATTCCATTCATTCAATTAATCAATTCGAGAAATAATGTCCATAAAATAATTATCCATAATTCAAAACAAACCAAAACCAAACAAATAATTCCAAAAGTCTTAGAAAAATTGTTCGAAAATTAAATCATAAACCTAAAATTTAAGAGGGATTCGGCCACTAGGGGTGTAAAAACGCCTTAACATGTCTTAGAAAAATAAAACTTTATTCTTCCATAGGAGCGGATGCCTCTTGAAAATATGAAATCTTCAGGGTTGTAATAGTATCTTCGAGAAGTTCTACAAGCGCAAAGTTAGACTCACAATGGAAATGATACTTGGAAATAGCCTCGAGGGTAGCTCGGCATACGCGTGACCAATGATCCTTTGATCCACAATGATATCACATGTCTAGTTCAATGGAAGCCGAATAAACGGTAGCTTTTCCCTTGTTCTTGAAGTTTGAGGCCCAGTAAAAGGTGGCGCTTCATAGTCAAATTTCCTCCATTGGGTAGACCTCTGTTTTGTTGACCTTAGGACCATGGTGGGGCTTGCTGCCTTTTTCCACGGCCACGACGGGGTTTCCATCGGTTGTGGCTATTAGAATTGGTTGCATGCGCTTCAAGGAGGCATTCGAGCCAGTGGGTCAAGCTTGATGATTTTTCATCAAAAGTTGGTTATGCTTTTTCAACGAGTAGTAAAACAGATATCAAATCCGAAAGTCTGGTGAACTTCTATGCCTTATGTTGTTGCTGCAAGACAATATTGGTGGCATTGAAGGTCAAATAGGTCTTTTCTAGGAGATCCTGTTCAGTTAAGTCCTCGTTACATAACTTAAGTAGTGATCGGATTCTACAAACTTCAGAGTTGTATTCATTCACAAACTTAAAGTCTTAGAAGCATAAATGCTGTCAATCGTGTCTTGCTTCATG